>NW_019154088.1:43649146-43861136 GCF_002288905.1 Enhydra lutris kenyoni | reverse complement strand
TCAAAGAAATGGAACAAATAATCCTAAAATTTATATGGAACCAGAAAAGACCTCGAATAGCCAAAGCAATATTGAAAAAGAAAGCCAAAGTTGGTGGCATCACAATTCCGGACTTCAAGCTCTATTACAAAGCTGTCATCATCAAGACAGCATGGTACTGGCACAAAAACAGACACATAGATCAATGGAACAGAATAGAGAGCCCAGATAGACCCTCAACTCTATGGTCAACTCATCTTCGACAAAGCAGGAAAGAATGTCCAATGGAAAAAAGGCAGCCTCTTCAATAAATGGTGTTGGGAAAATTGGACAGCCACATGCAGAAAAATGAAATTGGATCATTTCCTTACACCACACACAAAAATAGACTCAAAATGGATGAAGGACCTCAATGTGAGAAAGGAATCCATCAAAATCCTTGAGGAGAACACAGGCAGCAACCTCTTCGACCTCAGCCGCAACAACAACTTCCTAGGAACATCACCAAAGGCAAGGGAAGCAAGGGCAAAAATGAACTATTGGGATTTCATCAAGATCAAAAGCTTTTGCACAGCAAAGGAAACAGTTAGCAAAACCAAAAGACAACTGACAGAATGGGAGAAGATATTTGCAAATGACATATCAGCTAAAGGGCTAGTGTCCAAAATCTATAAAGAACTTAGCAAACTCAACACCCAAAGAACAAATAATCCAATCAAGAAATGGGCAGAGGACATGAACAGACATTTCTGCAAAGAAGACATCCAGATGGCCAACAGACACATGAAAAAGTGCTCCACATCACTCGGCATCAGGGAAATACAAATCAAAACCACAATGAGATATCACCTCACACCAGTCAGAATGGCTAAAATTAACAAGTCAGGAAATGACAGATGCTGGCAAGGATGTGGAGAAAGGGGAACCCTCCTACACTGTTGGTGGGAATGCAAGCTGGTGCAACCACTCTGGAAAACAGCATGGAGGTTCCTCAGAATGTTGAAAATAGAACTACCCTATGACCCAGCAATTGCCCTGCTGGGTATTTACCCTAAAGATACGAAAGTAGTGATCCAAAGGGGCACGTGCACCCGAATGTTTATAGCAGCAATGTCTACGATAGCCAAACTATGGAAAGAACCTAGATGTCCATCAACAGACGAATGGATAAAGAAGATGTGGTATATATACACAATGGAATACTATGCAGTCATCAAAATAAATGAAATCTTGCCATTTGCAATGACGTGGATGGAACTAGACGGTATCATGCTTAGCGAAATAAGTCAATCGGAGAAAGACAACTATCATATGATCTCCCTGATATGAGGGAGAGAAGATGCAACATGGGGGGTTAAGGGGGTAGGAGAAGAGTAAATGAAACAAGATGGGATTGGGAGGGAGACAAACCATAAGTGACTCTTAATCTCACAAAACAAACTGAGGGTTGATGGGGGGAGGGGGCTTGGGAGGGGGGGTGGGGTTATGGACATTGGGGAGGGTATGTGCTATGGTGAGTGCTATGAAGTGTGTAAACCGGGCGATTCACAGACCTGTACCCCTGGGGATAAAAATATATGTTTATAAAAAATAAAATTAAAAAAAAATAAAAATAAGTAACAACCCATTTAACTGGGAGGCATTGCCTAACAAATAAATTAAATAATATCAATAGCTTGCCTACATTTCCACCTTACTGATTTCAGATTTCTGAACCTCAACCCAGGGAGGTCTATGGTGGGAATGGAGAGTTTGAATTTCTAAGTTGCTCCCAGACCACGTGTTGAGAATTGAGTCTGGGGATATCATCAAGCTGATGTGAATCAAGGATAGAAAACTCCAAGCCATCTTCACTTGAAGATGTTATTGTCTTCTTACCCCTGTTGTCATTGTCAACCACATACTTGCTGGCAACCCCTAACCCCCATCATTGGGACACAGGGATACAGGTTTCTTTCATTCCAAGACCTGTTATTTTTCTGTATCTTTAATTTTTTATTTTTTAAATACTCTTTATTCATTTATTTGACAGAGAGAGATCACAAGTAGGCAGAGAGGCAGGCGGGGGGTGGTGTAAAGCAGGCTCCCTGCCGAGCACAGAGCCCGATGTGGGGCTCGATCCCAGGACCCTGAGATCATGACCCGAGCCAAAGCCAGAGGCTCAACCCACTGAGCCACCCAGGCTCCCCTATATCTTTTATTTTTTTATTAGGCATTTGGTCATCCAATAACCATATAGTTTTCATAGCTCCTTTAGTGCCCCATCTTAAACAAAATCATGCCCTACTCAGCCATTACATACTCCTGTCCACAGTGGTCTGTCCTGTCTTCACCCAAAATCCTCTTTTTGTAAATAAATAATGCAGAAACACCATATTCCCATCACAAATTTCAACATTTCTAGTTTTTTATGTAAGCAACTTAGTATAAATAATCAATCTTCAAGCAAATAGGTAAAAAAGTGATGCTTCACATCACTATTCTAATAATATTAAAAACAGTATCTACTGCCATTTATCAAGTACTTACTATGCATTAGTTACTTTAAAAAAACAAAAAACAAAAAACAAAACAAAACAAACAAACAAACAAAAACAAGCAAAACTTACACCAGACAAGATGAGAAGAGAAAAGTTGACTTTACTTTGATACTATTGACAGCAATAGACAAGAGAACAGAGTCTGGAAACTCAACTTTGCTGAAATAAAAGGCAGGAGAGTTTCTAAGAGTTGAGGTATAGTCTCCATGTTGGCTAACTGGCTTTACCCAAAAGAAAAGCAAACTCTCCTGTCTTCTGCCATGAGGTAATTTTACAACTTGAAGCAAGATGCCCACTGGAGTTAGGCTGCTACCCTCTCACAGAAACTGGGAGACAGGGGCGCCTGGGTGGCTCAGTGGGTTAAAGCCTCTGCCTTCGGCTCAGGTCATGATCCCAGAGTCCTGGGATGGAGCCCCGCGTCAGGCTCTCTGCTCTGCAGGGAGCCTGCTTCCTCCTCTCTCTCTCTCTGCCTGCCTCTCTGCCTACTTGTGATCTCTGTCTGTCAAATTAAAAAAAAAAAATTTAAAAAAAAAAAAAAAAAGAAAGAAACTGGGAGACAGGTTGCTGTCTTCCTTGATGATTACATCTCAAAGGGATAGCTCCGGAGTTCTTGACAAACACAGCCCTGAGTTATAAAACTGGCAAGAGGCTTTTAAAAAGATTTGCACCTCACAGGGGCAGAGAGAAATATACAATGACCATTTTTCTAGAGTGAATGCTATAAGAAAAGGGAAGTCAGAAGCATAGACTCAGGAAAAACCTCTATTGAGTTCATTAAGGCTTTCTGGGCCATAGGCGGTAAGTTGAAAGATTTTAATAATAGTAATATTAATAATAATAACAGCCAGCATTGTTGAGGGGTAACTAAATGCCAGAAATTGTACTATAGAGATGTTGAATGTGTTGCTTCATCTAATCTTATCAACACTGTGAAATAGAGATCGTTATTATCCCCAATTTAGAAATGATGAAACAGGTTCAAGGGGGCTAAGCAATTTTCCAAGATCAGTTATTCTCCAAATGTCAGAGCCAGAATTTTGTTACTGTCTGCTCTGATTCCAAAGACTGTGCCCTGCCCCCATCCTTCATTTATGATGTAGGAAAGAATATTAGGGTTCAAAACCTATGGCCAAGAAAGAATTCTTGAGACATCTTTGGTAAAAAGGGGGTTTTATTGAAGCATGGGCACAGGACCCACAGGCAGAAAGGACAGCACTGGGGTCATGAGGAGAGGCCCATTATATACTTCCAAATTGGAAAAGGGTTAGGGATAGAGTAAATGTCTAAGGAATTTTGGAAACAAGCTTTCCAGTATCTTGAGGGAGCTAGTTATTGTTGGGAAGAGGTCATTTATTATGTCTGAAAAAACCTTAACCATGCAGATGTATATTGGTTGGTCATATGGTTGGGGGATGTTTGCCAACATGTAACTTGGGGAGTTAAGAGATAAAGGAAATTTCTAAAGGAATCTGTATATGTTAAAGTAGACCTATAGGATCCTGGGGGATCAGCTGAAGGTTGCCTTTTGCCCTTAGCAAAGTATTAACATTGAGGCAGTTGAGTCCCTAGAGGAATGTCACTCTGCCTGTTTCAAGGACTTGTCAATGGAAATTTAATAATTTCTCTTCTACCTTTGTTTCCCACATCAATTATCAGCAACACTTCCCAAGAGTTGCTATTAAATATATTTGCTAATAAATATATTTGTTGAGAAACTATATCATTTGAATGAAATATTTTGATTTAGTGGAGTTGGTAGAGAAAAAAGTTATATGGCTAATTAGAAAATACATTTTCTTTAAGAAAAACCTTAATGGACCTTTATTACTGGAAAATTATACCTGAACACTAAAAGCAAATTCCTTCTATACTGTCTTCCCATGGGAATGCTTAACAGGGAGCTCTCATTAGACATTATTGCATGGTAGCAATAAAAATAAATAGGGGTGAAATACATAAAATGAACCAGCATGGAAAAGTAGGAAATCCATTTCATTTTCTACCAAAAAATAAATAAATAAATACAAATTCAGCTATGTGAATAATACTTAAGAGGTATTTCCTACTGGTGTGGTCTGAGACATCAAATTCTAGATATTGGTGTATTTTTCCCTTACATAGGTAACATCAAACTTGTGCTAAAATTTAGTTCATAGATGTTAATATATATATATTATGATCATAAAATTATTTTGTTTTCAGACTAATACAGATAATGTTTATGTTTTCAGTAATTATCTTTGCATATATTCCCTAGTCTCTCATTAAAAAAAAAGCATTTAAATGTAAAAGTCTTTTTTAAATGTCACTTTTCTTGACATTAATAATAATGCTGCCATTTTTATTATTAACATGTTTGTTTTTCCTGAGAAAATTACATTTGCAAAATGCCAGCACATAGTGCACCACAGATCTTCAGTACAACAGATGAAATACTAGAAAGCTAGAGGTATATACAAATAGCACATCGTCAAAAAAAGATTCTGTATAAAAATCTACACACTTGGATTCTTTTTTATTCCTTTAATGTGAACTTTTGTTTGACAAAAATTGTTATGAATAAAAATCTATTCATGGGACTTGCTTAAAAGTTTGGGCATTCAGAATTTTACTTAAGTATTAAAGCATAAACCTTCTTCCATTATTGTGATTTAACAGATTCTTTTAGTCATTTCCAATATTTAAATGTGTCATGCTGGGCCCAAAACTGATAGTCTCTGCAGGTAGTTTTCTTCTAGGTTTTGTTTTTTGTTTTTGTTTTATCCTACCTTTCCAACATTGGAGCCATTGTGAGATGTTTGCAGTCCTTACAACATGAAAAAGAGAGGCAGGAAATTTCTCAGCCAAGGCCAAATAAAGATTTCCTAAGTAGGACAACAATCTTTTTCATCCAAAAAATAGAGCACTCCAAACACCAGTAAATAAGCAGCATTTTAGTGCACTCCATTCTCTGCCTGCCTGCCCTAACCATTTGCCTACCATTGGAGGCTATCTGTGATCATCTTTTGTTTTCTTATCTTTCACTTCCATTCTCTTTTATTCGAAGAAAAATATAGTGCATTTTTCTGTCACCAACATTTCCTCCTTTAGCAGTCTTAAACCACTGACTTCTCGACACAGTAGTTGAAGATTTACAAATTGAGTTTAATTAATCCCTCTTTGCTGAAATGGAGTAGTGTTAAAATTTTGTTCATGGATTTTCAATTGCTCTTATCAAACCTTCAGGGTTTAAAGAGACTTGGACTGTGATAGCTTTATAGGAGGGGGGAAGAAAACCTACAATCACATGTCCAGGGAATACAACCTCAGTGTAATACCTTATATAATCACTTCTGCCTCCATTTTATAAGTAAAATCTCTTTTCAAAGAATATAAGGCACTATTTGTTAATTAGTGTCTATAATTTTTCTTCAGTGAAACAATATGGAAACACTATCTGAACAACTTGTGCTTAGAAAATATTTTTTTCACGTCCTATTTTTAGAAATTAACCAGCCACTGGTTTAAAAAAAAAAAAAAAAAGTCTGGCATGAATCCATAATAATCAGTTCTGGCTGGATCAGGGTTCATATTTTCATAGGACATTATCAAAATTGGCTTTAAAAATGATTGTGATATAATTCTGAGTGATGACTAAAATGTCTAGTAATTATTCTCTCCAGAATGGCTGAGGCAAGTGTATTTAGTCACAAGAGCACACTGTCAGCCATTTTCTCCTCTATAACCTATAAGTACACATCCATTCAGGAGTTTGTTTTGGATTTATCTGAATTGACCTAGAATTCATCCTGTGAGTGAAAAAGTGTTGAGATGAATTTCGAACATATTTATGATCTTCAGACTAGCATTTTAAGTGTGATATGGCTTTATCCATATCCTATAGTTTCTACTTTTACTAATAAATATTCACACACACACACACACACACACACACACACACACACACACATACAAACACAAAGATTTTAAAATAACCTAAGGAATTGGAAATTTCACATATAAATGTAACTGAGCTGAAATGACCCACTGCTGAGTTAATTTATATAAAAAAATATTGAAAATATATAATACCTGGTGCAGAGAAATACCAAAATACCCAAACCTAGAAATGATTAGGCCAAGAATAAAATCAAATGTTAAAATTATCAAATTTTAGCTAAGAGTTGCAATGAGAATCATTAATCTGAAACAATTAGAAAAAAAAGACCATTGCTTTTTCCATGGTTTTTTTAAATGCTTAACCAACAAATAATATTTTTCAATCTCTAAACAATATATGATGACATCAGTACCATTAAGTTGAATCCCTTCTGTGTTAGTGATATAATTTTTGAATGTAGGTGAGGTTTGGTGGGGTGAGGTCTGGAGCTCAAGGTCATGAAAGAATTCTTAAGACACCTTTGGTGTCTTAAGACAAAATTGTGGGTTTCTTTTTTTTAAATTTTATTTATTTATTTGACAGAGGGGGAGTAAGAGAAGGAACACAAGCAGGGGGAGTGGGTGAGGGAGAAACAGGCTTCCCACTGAAGCAAGGAGCCAGATCCCAGGACCTAGGGATCATGACCTGAGCTGAAGGCAGATGCTTAATGACTGAGCCACTCAGGCCCCAAAATGGTGGTTTTATTAAAGCACAGGGACAGGCCCGGTGGGCAGAAAGAGCTACTGCACTGGGGTTGTAAGGGGTGACTGATTATATATTTGGGAGTTGGGGGATGTAAGAAAAGGGAGGCTTTCACAAAAGAATTTTTATATGCTAAAGAGGACCTACAAGATATTGGAGGTCTTGCCATTATCAGGTTAAGGGTTTTTTTCCCTCTCTAGTAAAGCATTAACATTAAGACATTTGGGAGTTTTCAGGAGGAATGTTATACTCTGCCTATCACAAGTCCTTGACAATGGGCTGCAGGTTATAAGGAAATTTTATTTTATTTACATTACCTTCTACCTTTGTTTCCAAAATCACTATGGATGGGTGGGTGATGTTAGGACTCCAGGAAATTGAGTCTATAGGTCTCTGGGTGTTAGGCTATTGATAAGAATAAAAATTCTTTTTTTCTTGTAAATCACTAAGACATTTGTAAACTGAGGGAAACTCATGTCTTGCTGGACTGTGATCTCTGTTAACCATTTGCTTTCCCTTCTGTTAGCTTTAGGGCAGCCAGGATTACCCGAGGAATGTCATACATATCCCACCAAGGTGTGTGTGTGTGTGTGTGGGAGGGGGGTGTCAGCTTGTGCTTTGTCCTTAGCTTGCCTTCTGCACCCTCATCACTAGAATATTAATAGCAGATTTGGCTATCCATATCCAATCAATCATAGAAATGGTATGTTCTAAGGAGTGGTACTAAGAACTGTTTATATCAGAATTGCCTGGGAACTCTAGATAGGTAGATATAGATATAGATATATAGATATATATGATCTAAATCTATCTATACCTTTACATCTCTCTAAAAAGAGAGTTCAATAGATCTATGTGACAATATATATAAAAGCTCTCCATATATATATATATATATATAAAATCTAGATCTGTATAGATAGATACCTAGAAATGGATAGATAGAAATAGACTCCAGACTTGCCTCTTCACACCCCACTACTCTGTCAATTCAAATTATCCCCAGGGAGATTAACAAAGATTCCATGACCTCCTCCTATTCCATTGACATGTAAATTAGAGGAATAGCCAGAACTCTCCTCAATGGTTCTTATTCAGTAGAGCTAAAGTAGATGAGGAATTTGTATTTTTTGTAAGATTTCCCCTGTATCTTTGAAGTACAGCCAAATCTGGAAACCTCCAATCTAGAGTGAATAGAATTTCTCAGAAAATTTTCTATCTTCTTAATTGTATTACTGAGTGTAGAATTTACAATTTTGGTTCCACAAGTAACTAACAAGACATAGTATCAGACATACACTCAAAAATTTAGATATAAAGTCTAAATGTGTTTGCTATATTCAGATTAGTCTTATATAGTTAATTACCGTTGTTGAGGAGGAAAAATTCTCCTCCAACCCTTCTTGATTCTGTGACTGGTCTAACAATTAAAATGACATAAAACAGATTAATAGGAGAAAAACAAGTTTAATAGTATGCATACGGGAGCCCCCCGCCCCCCAAAGATATGAAACTCAAAAGGAAGCCAGGCAATCGGACTTATATAATAGGAGTCTGAGCTACAAAGGGGAGAAAGGCAACT
Organism: Enhydra lutris kenyoni; assembly: GCF_002288905.1. Taxonomy (NCBI): domain Eukaryota; kingdom Metazoa; phylum Chordata; class Mammalia; order Carnivora; family Mustelidae; genus Enhydra; species Enhydra lutris. The sequence goes on along the minus strand of NW_019154088.1, from coordinate 43,852,414 downwards.
CATAGGAAGGTAAGAGGAGGAAATGTTCATAAACAAAAGTTGCCCTGTTAGATAAATTTCCTAGGTGAAAAAGTGATCTCCGGTGATAGCTTCATCCTGGCACAGGCCCCCTTTCCAGTGTAAATTTCCTTTATAATTGCAGATTTTCCCCATAAATAAGGAAATTTATATTGATTTTAGGCAGTTCAGGGTAGTAAAGAGCTTTTCCTGAGTCTGATGGGTTCTCTTTGCCTTTATTTGAAAATAATCCTCATGCTAAAGTGTTATATTTTGGAGAGACTTGTTCTGACTCTTCTGCCATTGATTAAGCACTTTTTATGTAAACCCTATCTATGGTTTAAGTGTAGTTACTCCTATGGCATAGACAAGAAATATGCCCTATTGTCCTATAATTGCTCATTGACACAGGAAAAAAAAAAAGGATGCTACAAAATGATATACTACTTGGTGCTAGATCTACATATAGCAATCAGAATGCATTCAAACTAAACAGACATTTGAGAACATTTAGGAGGAGAATAGATTTAGGATGAAGTCACTTTCTTTTAAACACACACATGGAATAGTATTTTTTTTCATTTCTGTACTTATATGTATCTACATATATGAAAGGCAAGTTTGATAGATATACATTAAATTCATAAGAGTATGAAAAATATAGCAGTGAGGTTAGTAGAAGTAAAAATAAAGAGGTGAAATAAATAAATAAAGAAGTAAAAATAATAAAAAGAATAAATAAAGGGGTTTGGACAGACCAATATATTAGCATATCACAAAACAGAATAAATTTAAGTCTGTGAATGTGGATTTAAAATGCTAGAAAACAACATCTATAATATGAAAACACAAAGGCTTTGTTTCTCCTATCATAATACCTGTTGATACTAGGTCTACAGATCTTAGTCATTTCATGCAGTAAGTATCATAGTATGTAACATGTAAATTTTGAAAGAAATAAAAATAAAATGTAATTTTTACAACTAGCATCGAGAGCTCCACTCGAGGTAAGAATTTCCTTTATTTAGAAAATATCTTGGGGTGCCTGGATGGCTCAGTCGGTTAAGCACCTGCCTTCAGCTCAGGTCATGATCCCAGGGTCCTGGGATTGAGTCCAGCATCAGGCTCCCAGCCTGCTTCTCCCTCTGCCTGCCACCCCCCCTTCTTGTGCTCTCTCTCTCTCTATCTCTCTGACAAATAAAAAAAAAGTAAATAAAATCTTAAAAAAAATAGAAAGTATCTTGATAGGCCACTCTAAGTGAGAATTGTATGTCTCAAGAACCTGATATGAACAGTAAAGCTAAGAATAGGAAATTGATTCTACATAAAAAGTTAGCAAGAAACATACAGTGCTTGTAACAGGGCACAGCCAAAACTTGGAGCCTGGAGATAATGGTGCCTGGGAGAAATGCCATCAGGGTACCCAACATAGTTGCTTTATGACAAGAAAATTTAACATTCAATTTCAAGTTTGTGGTGTATCAACACAAACACCTAACTTGCTCTGAAAATTTGGAGGCAAATTTAGCTTAAAGTTTGTGGTATTTAAAAAATAAATTGGGCCAATTTTCAGCACAGAGTAAAGAACTTCCACAAATGGAACTAATTCTAAAAGAGCAGGGCTAGGAAAAAAGGCGATTAGGAGAAATATAAGTGTATCTCCTTTCCATTCCCCCACACACCTCTACCCTCCCCCTCAATCATCCCTGAAGAGGCTCCAGGACCTCCCCCTACCCAGCTCACACGAAAAAGATAGGAATGACCAATACTTTGTAATTCTGTAATAATTTTTCACACATGTTATCTCATGTGATTCTCACATAAGCAAATCACAGATTGGAAAATTATAGTTCAGATACATAAATGGCTAGACAATGTTTGCATTTTTAGGTAGGTGTAAGCAAAAGCTAAGCAATTTAACACAAGTCAATTTAACACAAGTCCCTAACTTACAGCCCCATTTTCCCTTAGCTACACTAATCATCTCCAAACATTGTCAATGAAGAAATAAATACCAACTTCAAAATAAAACTTTAGATACTCTATCTTAAATCAGAGTGTGTTATCAAGCTTCTTAAGAATTTATTTTTAAAAACAAGGTAGAATTATCTTCCTGATCTCTGAGCATATTTTAGAGGTTGTTTTGTTCTTTGTTCCTCCAGTTGCAAAATTCCGTGAAATGCACGATGGTTCTGCTTCTACAATAGGCTCTGATAAAGTCACAGCACAGACCCAATATGCATGGACATTACATGACATGAATACAAAAATACTCCTCAGAGGCTGAAATTGAATAAATATACAGTATAACAAGGACTATATTCATGTTTTAAATCCATACAGGTAAAATCAGATAAAATAAATGCCTTGCAAGTATATGTCAAATCCATAAAACAGACTTATCAAATTAATTGAATCTAAGTTTGACTAAATTAACAGGTCAATTTGATCAAAAATGGTTATTAGTTGCATACATAGATGCAATCTAAGTGACAGTTAATTTTATCAAATCCTAATATACCCTCAAAGTCTTATTACCTATGTCCATCAAGAGCCTGGAATTTAAAATCTGAAGGACATTAACATTTTTTCACAGAACCTACAGAACCTCTTGTGAGAGGAAAGAGTAAGAAGTACATGACATCTAGTGGTAGTTGCTGCCGTAACAGCTTGGAGTCCGAATTTGTTACTCAGAAATTTGCTTTGTTTTTAATGCAATTCTATACAGGTAGTTTTGAGCTGCTTATTTACAATTTTTTTAATTCATTACTGCAATTATAGATTCATGACACATGAGAGTCATATCACCTTTTTATGCAACTTTTAGTTTGGCAGTTCGGCCCCATATCTTAAAAGAATGCATGCTGTTTCCCCAAACACACCTTTCCCTTTGATCATTTTCTTTAAATACATTCCTTCTAAACATACAGCAAAGAATCACCATATCACTCATGTTATAAAATAAAATTTTTTCACATTTGAATTAATGTGTTGAAAATTATTTCAAAGGTACTATATTAAAATTCAAAATTTATTATTTCATTTTAGGTGCAAGCTATTCTATTTAAACGAATAAAGAAGAACCACACTCTCATTAATTATAGCTCTTATTTTCAAGTCAACCAACACATTTGTGAAAAGCTTAAATGTACAAAGAGGCTTGGGGAAGAACATGAAATGATGTACATAAAGAAGAATAACAGCAACGGCCAATATTTATTGTGAGCATAAATCTCCAGGTAAATGAGAAAAGTGATCTTCTTATATCATTTCATTAAATGCTAATAAAAACTCTTCTTTTTCAGAAAACATTGAGGTTTAAAAGTTTAGGCAACTTGTCCATGGCTAAACACCTAGGGAGTACTAAGAAATTGTCTAACTCTAGGGCCAAATTTGCAACCACTATGTTGCTGTTGAATGTGTAGTTTCAAACCCAATTTCACTCATTCATTCTTTCCTTAATTTGTTCAACAATATCAAGGGTTTAGAGTGTGCCTAGAACTCTTCTATATGCAGGGAACATATTAGTAAAATGCTATTTAAGCAGGAACTTGGTGGGAATTAGGAACAAGCCCTCCTAATCTGAGAAAGACACAGCGAGAGAGAGAGAACACAAGCAGTGGGAGAGGGAGAGGGAGAAGCGGTCTTCCCAACAAGCAGGGAGCCCAATGCAGGGCTCAATCCCAGGACCCTGAGATCATAACCTGAGCTGAAGGCTCAGGCTTAAGGGACTGAGCCACCCAGGCAGCCCAAGGAGCAATGTTTATAAACAATAACAGCAGCAACAAAGCATAGTAAGAGAGGAAGGGAAAAAAGTGACAATTGAGGGGCACCTGGGTGGCTCAGTGGGTTAAAGCCTCTGCTTTCAGCTCAGGTCATGATCCCAGGGTCCTGGGATCAAGCCCCACATCGAGCCCCACATCGAGCCCCACATCGGGCTCTCTGCTCAGCAGGGAGCCTGCTTCCTCCTCTCTCTCTGCCTGACTCTCTGCCTAGTTGTGATTTCTCTCTGTCAAATAAATAAAATATTTTTTAAAAAAAGTGACAATTGAGAGATAGAGGGATTTAGGTGGGACCTAAAGTAAGAGAGCAAAGAGGAAAATCTCTCAGTATATATTCCTTCAAACACTCCGGTGGTTTAAGTACCCTGGCACCAGTGACACGATGGCATATTTTTGCAAGGTAGCCTTCACATGGTTTATTAGAAATTTTAGGAAGTATTCCAAAAATGCTGCCTGAATTCCAAATATATTCCCTTTCACTTATCTGGTTCCTCTATGCGATATCTTCACATACTTGATGGTTGGGCACTGTATGTTTTTTTTTCCTCAATGGAACTCTGTTCAAAGGGAGTTTTTTTTACAAAGGAAGAGGGTGATAATAATTCAAGTCAATGCAAATGTGTGTGTTTGAGCTGATAAGGATTAAAAGACAATCTGCAGTCATAGAAGACATCCTTTAAGCAAACTGATGACATCTTTCTCTTCCTTTGACTGTATACTTTATTGCCTATTGATAAAAAATGGGTTAGAAGATGAGCAGATAGAAGAAAAAGACATATTGAAACTATCTTTTATGGGCACTTATTCAACAACTAATTAGACTTGGATGAAAGTTATTTCTTTCAACTTGCTAAATATGTTTCCCTACTGGGGTTAAGAATTCCAGTTAACAACTCTATTTATAGCTGATAGAAAGTGTTCAAAGGGCTGCATCAGCTTGCCTCAGTCTATGTGATTCTGCAGATAAATCACCATGAGTAAAGTCGTGCAATCTTAAAATGATCTATCACAACTGAAAATCAATATATCAAGCACATAAAATAGTGTAGGATAATTCACTTCCAAGTAATAAATTACACATGCATATCAATGCCACATGTAATGCAATGCCTCATAAAAAATAAGCTTAAAATTCTTAAAATATATGATTAATGAAACTAGCACAGCCTGAAAAATATATATTATACTGCTTACACTAACCAATATATTATACTCAGAGTTTTATGCTTCTGAGAAATGGCATTTACATATACAGTATCAACAGTGCAGATAAATCAGGATTTCTTGCACTAAGTCCAATTCTTTGGGTAGTGATTCATGTTTCACTTTTAAAAATGGTGATTTACACTAATGTATTTCTCATAAAATATTTAATACTGCCTACAATTATTGCCAAAACTATGTTCTAACCCTCTCTATCAGGATACCCACAGAATTGCTTCCCAAAGCAATAATAAATTTGTGAACTTTGCTATTTTACAATAAAGTGACAATATTTCAAACACAGAAAAGTCTTGGACTACAAACAGGAACCTCCTCCTTGGCCTATCCATCTGCTGCAGACATCCATAGCTAATTATGTGTGGGGTGCTGAGAATTCACTTGTTTAATGTGATCTCAGATCTGTTCCGTTTGACAGTCTGCAATGACCACTGCATGTATGAATGTAACCAAAAACACCATTTTGAGGCATTCTTATTAGAGAGTACTGACAATGCTGAAGTTCAAATGAACCCCCCCTACCAGAAAAAAGTGATGATTAATAAATCCCCCCACCATTTTGTGTCCCAGGAGACAGTTTACTACAACGAATCACTCTTGCCCATATGACTGAGGTTAGACTGACAGGCGTTCCCCTTGTGTATCTTCAGCAAGGCCAGACATGGGCTCTTCAAATTCCCATTCTTTGTTTCATGAATGGGTAGCTGAACTGTTTGTCCCCACTGACCAATCTGGAAAAATGCTTACTAATTTAAATTGATCAAACTTTAGTTGGACTTCTCTGCTTCCCACAGGTCCCTAAGTTTGGTTCATCCTAGAGCATGAGCAAGCATTGGGAGACTGAACGACCTGCTCTTAACTGCTCCCCCTGAGAATCAGCTGACCACAGGGACTTTGCTGCTCAACTGACCAACCATGCCATCTCCTCGTCCTACTCCCCAATGCCCAGTTATCCCTAGCCTTGCTTGTTCCTCCCTATGAAAGAAAAGCCTCTTCTGCCCGGCCACGGAGACACTGAAAGTTCTTACGAGTGGGAGTGTTCTCTCTATTGCAATAGTTCTCTCCCTATTGCTATAGTCTTTTAGAATAATGTCACTCCTCACCAAAGTCAGGATTTGTCTTTTTATTTGATGGCACCAAAAAATATAGAGAATAGGTGGCTCATTCAGGTAAGCCTCTGCCTTAGGCTCAGGTCAGGATCCCAGGGTCCTGGGATTGAGTCCCCCGTCAGGCTCTCTGATCAGTGGGGAGTCTGTTTCTCCCTCTGTCCCTTCCCCTACTCATGCTTTCTCTCTTGCCTTCTCACTCTCTCTCTCAAATAAATACAATCTTAAAAGAATATATAGAGAATAAACTATGGCTACTGAGCTGAGCATTTTCTCTTAAATTCTCATTTCTGCATTAGGACATTAGTTCTTTTGCCTTAATAACAGCTTTATTTACATATAATTCATATATCATAAAATTTATCCTTATTTTTTTATTTCATTATTATTATTTTTAAAGACTTTATTTATTTATTTGAAAGTGAGAATGAGCAGGACAGGGAGGAGCAGAGGGGGAGGGAGAAGCAGGCTCCCTGGGATCATGACCCGAGCCAAGGGCAGATGCCTTAAAGACTGAGCCACCCGGGTGCCCTATTTTATTTTATTTTTTAAGTAAGCTCTATGCCCAACGTGAGGCTTGAACTCACGACCACAAGATCAAGAATTGCATGCAGTACCGATTGAGCCAGCCAAGCACCCCCAAATTTATCCTTTTAAAGTGTATAGTTCACTAATTTTTAGTATATTCTGCAGTTGTAAAAGTATTACCACTAGGATATTGTATTTTGATCTGTGAGTAAAGTAGTAAGCCAGTGTTTCATTTGTCTTTAAAAATCTTGCATAAAATTTTTTATGTAAATGTAATTTCTACACTCATTTCCACATTTCTTAGGATTGGAATTTTTACCACAAACATATCTATGACTATAATGTCAGTGCCTCTTTTTTATTGTTATTTTCCAATTTACGTTTAAAACATTTTAGTTCCATTCATGCCTTATCCTACGAATATCAATACATACACTTCAGGCACTTTGCTAAACTTTATTTAAAGGAAAAATGTAAGTCTCTTTGAGATTCAGCCAACAGGGCACACTGATCACTGATCCAGTGGAGGGTGGTGGGGATTGATCAGAGAGGCTTTCCTGATAGAAAATGTTTGGTATAACCTCCAGTTAACTTGGTCAGTAGCAAGGTGATGAGTGGTCTAGGAAGAATTTCCATGAGTAGGAAATAGCAAATGCCCATGGGGCAGAATGAAGTTGAGAGGTCTGGGCCAGCTAGAGTTATAAGCCAGTGTGGTTTGTGGTGAGTGGGAAGAGAGGCATTCATACCACACAGAACTGCAGTATGCTGAGTATTGGGGGTTTTATCCCAAGAACAAAAGGAAGCCACTGAACAGTTGTATTCAGGGCATGGCATGATGAGATCTGCATTTTAAACAGATCACTCTGGCTGAGGAGAGACTGGGGCAGGAGGTGGGGGGTGGGGAGTGTGTTGGTACAAGGACAACAAGGTAAGGCTACATTTTCAGTCCAGTAATCTGAGTCACAGTTGTTGTTTTTTTTTTGTTGTTTTTAATCAAAACTATATCATATAATCTTCTTGTTATTTATGGTTTTCATCAGAGATAAACAGTATCACAATATGACATTCTCAGACTTCAGTTTTGGCAATCCAGATTTAAAAGGCACTATATTTGCCCGTTGGCAGAAAAGCCTTTCCCAGAATTTCTGTGCGTTGGGCTAATTTGGCAAGTTCCATGGCAGACCATCTGTGCAAAAATTCTCTGCTTTTTCTAGCATATTTAGCTCTGTGGTTCTGTTAGGAATAGCCTCAAAATGGTTTCATTGCTTCATTTCAGTTTCAAGTAGAGGCAAAAATTTAAGAGCTTCTTAAAAGATTTTATGCTGAGTTATTTTTTATTTTTACTCCTTTATTTTTCTATCAGTATAATTTCTGAAGTAGGTGGTGCTAATTACTGGCTGATATCTATTGAACACATGATTTCTAAACTTCAACTTCTTTTAAGGTTTCCCACATTAATAATTAAGTTAATAATTCTAGGCTAGGCCTTCCTTATTTTTTCCTGCCTCTTTCTATATGTATAAAGTATAGTGAATCAGTATATTTCATAGTTACTCATGATAAATATTTACCTGCATGTTTATAATAAGTCACTGTAGACTCAGATCTTCTGGTTAAGCATCAGATTCTTGATTTCAGCTCAGATTAGGATCTCTAGGTCCTGAGATGGAGCCCTGGGTCAGGCTCCTGCTGAGCACAGAGCCTGCTAGAGGTTCTCTCTCCCTCTCCCTCCATCCCTCCCCACCCCAGTTCCTATGCACAGAGGGAGGGGAGCACTCTTTCTCTGTCTTAAAAACAAAACCCCCCTGAGATTTGATTTCCAAAACATAAACAAATCATTTTGTCAGATTTAATCTGGGGAGCGGTTGGGGCCAAGGACTTTGAACGTGAACAGACCACCCTTAGAAAACTTACTCACTTGTTCAGAAAGCAGTGATCTTGATCAAATAATTTAACCAGTCAGTTTGGGCATCTACAAAATGGGAATGAGAAAATAATAAAACTAGGTATGTAAGGATCAAAGTGGATAACAGATATGAAATTCTCAGTGCAGTATTTGGAACATAATAATTGCTTATAAATGGTAGCTCTTATTATTGTATTTAACTTTCCAAAATAGAATTAAAATTTTCCTGATGTATATGGTACTTTAAGATTTTTCCTTTTAGGGGCACCTGGGTGGTGCCGTTGTTAAGCATCTGCCTTCGGCTCAAGTCATGATCTCAGGGTCCTGGATCTAGCCCCTCATAGGTCTCCCTGCTCAGTGGGGAGTCTGCTTCCTCTTCTCTGCCTGCCTCTCTTCCTACTTGTGATCTCTCCCTCTCTGTGCAAATAAATAAATAAAATCTTTAAGAAAGATTTTTTCCTTTTATAAATAATTTTCTCAAAAACAACCATTTAAAAGAGTAGAGTTCCCATCCGACTATTTATGACAAGAAATAGATAAATAGATATCAGTCATTGCCGAGCTACTGTTTTAAGGCCCAAGATACTTCACCTAACATACATATCATATACATATGTGCATACAATGTATATATATGTAGAATGTATATATATGTGCAATGTACAGTATACATATATGTACAATGTATAATATGTATGTAATATATACATATATTACACATACATACATACTATAAAGTTATATATAAGATATATTTTGTAAAATATGTTCATGTAAAGGTCAAATGCTATACACACACACACACACACACATAGAATTTAATTTTTGCTGTTTGGAAACCTCCATGGTACACAAACCATTATTCAGATCTCCTAAGTCACCCCACACATTCATTCCCTCTCTCAATAATATCATCAACTCTTTCTTCATAATATCCTTAAGTCCTTCCCTTTTCTCCACAAGCCATTTCTCATCACAGACCATCCTTCTTTCCTATGTTCTCTGAGAAAGTTTTAGAGCAAATTTTGTTCAAGTCAATCCTGTATTTTGTAGTAGTTACCTCCTTAGCCTTTAACCTCCACCCTACCTCTACTTCTCTTTCAGTGGGATTTATTCAATTTATTCTCTCTCTCCTCAGATATTTCATTTCATGTGTAGTGGGAGATAGATGCCATTTCATCTCTTTCCTAAAATAAATTTATATTTTTAAAGATTTATTTTTTAGAGAGTGAGAGAGCATGCAAGCTGGGGAAGGGGCAGAGAGAGCGGGAGAGAGAGAATCCTCAAGCAGAATCCCCACTGAGCACGGAGCCGAACATTCGGCTCAATCCCAGTACCCTGAGATCATGACCTGAGCTAAAACCAAGAGTCAGTCACTCAGCCAACTGAGCCACCTAGGTTCCCCATCTTCCCTAAAATTATTTAAATAAAAAAGTTTTCTAACTTAAAAAAGTGTTTTTTCCCTCATTTACATGGAAAATTCCTATATAACAAGTGCTACTTAATCTATGAAGACTCCTGAATCCATTAGAGGGAGTTAAAAACTATGTTCTCTGTGCTTTCAAAACATTGTGTACATGTTTTTTATCCTCTGATTCTTCTCTGCACTCAAAATGCAAACATTTTATTGACAGACTGTGCCCTGAAGCATTTCATATCTTCCTCTCTCCCCCCCCACTTTATGTTTAATTAATCCAGCATTGTGATCCACCCCAGTGTATGGGGTCTTAAATTTCTTTTCATTTGAGATTAGATGACATTTTCACAGAAATGATCATATTTTTAGTTATATGAATTGCATATGGATGTCTGTATGTTTTCTTCCATCCCACTGATCAGAACTCCTTAGCCACACCAATCACATGTTTTGTTCTGGACCTCCCAGAAGGAAATTAGACTATTAATGGCTATTAACAATGTTCATTTTAATGGTTTTTGATGTGGATGTATATGTATTTCTTTTTCCTTTTGAAAATATGAGATCTTTGAGGCCATTAAAACATGGAGTAAATATTGAGTTCCAAATTCTGTTCTTTTTCTGTTCCTACTATTCTCTCTTCTACAATAATATCATCCCTACATTTGGTTTCAATTACCTCCTGTATGCAGATGCCTTAGTTCTTAGTTTGTGAAGGCTGCATAACAAAACACCAGACTGGGTAGCTTACAAACAACAGAATTTACTTCTCATGGTTCTAGAGCCTAGAAAGTCCAAGATCAAGGTACTCGCATGGTCACATTCTGGTGAAGGCCCTCTTCCTGGTTCAAAGCACTTTCTCACTGTGTCCTCACATGGTAGAATGGGCTAGGAATCCCTCTGGAGCCTTTTTTATGTGGCAGTAATCTCATTCATGAGGGCTCCACTCTCATGGTTTAAACACTTGCCAAAGGACCCACCTCCTAATACCATCACCTTTGGGGCTTGAGATTTCAACATATGAATGTTGAGAAGACATAAACATTTAGACAATAGTAACAGATGACTCACAAATCAATATTTCCAATTCAGACTTCTAATATATGAACTCTAGATCAACTAAGGGGTATTTCTTGGTATCTCCCTGGAATATATCTCCGCTGGGATCTATTTTCAATCTAACTTCTCTATAACTAAACTCTTGAATAGCATCCAAACTCTTTACCATACTTGATCTTCTCTCAGTGTTTACTACCTTAATTCATGGTATATGATTCTGCTAGTTAAGTATGCTTGTGGGGTCATACTTCATTCCCATATGTATCCATCACCAAGTTCTATGGATTTCACTTCCTAAAAATATCTTGAATATGTCCATTTCTCTCTACCTCCTGTACCAGTATCTTAAAATAAGTAACCCTTCTCTTTCCTTGGGGTTTCCTTCCTAATTTTTGTGGCCACTTCTAGTCTGGACTCTTGTAATAAGCTCTCCAGAATTATCTTGTAGCCAAGACCATCTTCACAAAGCATAAATCCAATGAATTCACCTTTTCAATTAAAACATCTCAATGGGTTACCCTTTTCTTAAAATTAAGTCATTGATCCATACTTTGTTCTATAAATTTCAGAAAGTTGTGGCTCATTCCTCTCTAGGCACACTGGACTTCTTTGACTCATCTTACTTGCTCTGCTCTTAATATGTCTTCACATTTGCATGGGATTTACTTTGCTTGGAATGTTCAGCCTGATGTCTAACACAACTACTTTCCCCTTATTAATTACTAGGCATCAATTGTATTTTTGGTCTTGTGTCATATGCTTTGGAAAGAACATCCTGATGTCTTTGATGAGGTCAAACCCCTCATATATATTCTCTTTTTGACCCAGATAGCTCTCCTTTATAGCACTTGTCCAAATTGTATTTTTACATATTGGAATGATGTTTTTCCTAATCATTTGATTTCCAGTGCCAAGCATGGTTCTAAGCAAATATTAGGTACTTAAATCATATTTTTTTGATGGATGAACGAGGAAGGAATCAACACACCAAATTTATGTTTTAGTCCTAATGCTTTCTACAGTACTGTGAACATAGTAGTTTCAGATATTGCCTATTGATTAAATTACAAGGGAGAAAAGGATAAAAAATTAAAAGAAGTATCTCATAATAGGGTTAACATCTTTCATAAAAATGTTCGCTCTAAAAAGTTTAATTACTACATGTGTAACTTGCTTAAAGGCAACATTAATGATATACTTATGAAAAATAATTTCAACTTTTCTTGAAATAGTTAATAGAATTTTAAGAGCTTAGGAAAATAAGATTTTGTGTTTCTCACCCAGTATAATATTTTTTTAAAGATTTTTATTTATTTATTTGACAGACAGATCACAAGTAGGCAGAGAGGCAGGCAGTGAGAGAGAGGAGGAAGCAGGCTCCCCACTGAGCAGAGAGCCCGATGCGGGGCTCGATCCCAGGACCCTGGGATCATGACCTGAGCCAAAGGCAAAGGCTTTAACCCACTGAGCCACCCAGGTGCCCCACCCAGTATAATATTTTTTAATGGAAAAGTTAACATTTTAAGATATAGTTCAACTATCATCTCATTTACAATTCTTCTTGATTCCTACTGGGGAGTTGGATGCTATTAACACTGTGCTTTTGTTTATGTCGTTAAATTGTCTACCTTTAACATCATAAAACTGTAAATAAGAGCTACAGAAAGACAGGCTGAATGAGAGAGTATACCAACTAAAGTTTATTAACCAATAAAACTGAATAATAAAAACTAGATATCGTTAGAAGTCAAAGAACATAAACATAATCTCAGACATTCTTATGGGCTCATTATTCAATTGTTGCTCAATAAATGTTGTCCTCATCTGTCACACAGTCTCTGTTAATATCTGGTAGTATCACTGAGCTACCAATTTTACTGAATCGTTTATCACTGTTTTGTAAAATCAGGGGAAACAAGGTCAGAAGAAATAAAATGGTACCTATTAATTTTTACATGGAGTTTTGTCACATGGACAATTTAGTACATTATATTCTTCGAGTGAGAAGACACTCCAAAGGTCTCACCTGAGTAACTGATAAACCTTAACCATCCTGTAAAAAAAAAAATACACTTTTATCTTCTAATATATTTTGTTATTAAAGAGATGGGACTAAATTAAGCTTTATTAATGGACTGCTGGGCACAACTTCAAGATCAGTTCTCAGGTTTATTTAAAAGTAATTTAATTAATGTAAAAATTCATATATCTTGTAGTGGTGAATTATGTTGATTTTGATTGGTTAACTTTGTCTGTATTTAAAGCAAGACATCAGTGGCATTTGCTTTGCCTCACCTGGAAATTGACTTAAGGCACAGCCTGCTGGTTTTCAGTGAAACAGAGGTAATTGCTTGCTAAATGAGCTTTAGAGCCATGCTACATCTTGATTAAATGCTCTCTTTTTCCCTTTTGTAACATTGCTCATTAACTAATATAGTCCTTAATAAAGAATTTTGTGTTAGAAATAATGTGATTTTACTTTGCTTAATACAATCATCTGAAGTTTTATTTAATGATTTAAGTATTAAGTTAAAGTATTTACAGACAAGAACTATAAGCACATTTTTCATGTTTTCAGGAGAAGAAAATGTGATATTATTAGCATGTTTCTTAACACAAGTATTACTTTGAAAACATAATGTAGGTTTCAAAAAATGCTGTATGAAGGAAATATACTCTTAGAAAGAAAACTCCCAAGCACATATTGTAGTTATAACTCTGTTCATGTCTGTATAATGAATTTATCAGACAGCTTTCATTTCTGAAAAGTTTATCTATCTCATGTGAGTAATTAAAACCTGGAATTTTATTCTACTCTCTAGGAAAACATAAAGAATAATATAACTATTATTTGGCTGTAATGGGCCCAAAGCAAAGTGATAAAAATAACCACAGAGATTCTGAGTAAAATTCATGGCAAAATTATGAACATTAGGAGCTGAGTGGCCTATTTTTCCCACTATATAAATACTGACATGTGGTTTTATCAGGAATGATTAAAGTTTCCTTTCTTCTAATATATGATGGCCTCTTATTCTAGTTTAGAATTTTATTCACATATAGGTAAAACTCAATTCCTAAAATTCCTAAAAATGTGATATCTATTTTTTTTTCTTTAAAGATTTTATTTATTTATCTGACAGAGAGAGATCACAAGCAGGGAGAGAGGCAGGCAGAGAGAGAGGAGGAAGCAGGCTCCCCGGTGAGCAGAGAGCCTGATGCGGGGCTCCATCCCAGGACCCTGAGATCATGACCTGAGCCGAAGGCAGCGGCTTAACCCACTGAGCCACCCAAGCGCCCCAAAATAATGTGATATCTAAATGGCCTTCAGGCAGGTTTTTTTTTCTTTTTCTTTTCTTTTTTTTTTTTTTTTTTTGCATTGACCATTGCATGAAATTAGGCATGTGTTCAGAGAAAGAGCTCCCCAATCTTGGAATTGAAACATTTGGGGGAAGGTGGAACCAGCCTCTCGATATGTTGGTCAGTATAGAGGATCAACAGTGTTGTGACTAGAAGTAGCCTCCACCCCTGTCTCCTGGTTTGCATTTTTTGTTTCATTGAAATTTTGTAAATGTTCTTTCAATTTTCAGTGACTATTCTTTTGTTCAGGCTGGAAAAGTCAGAAATGTTCACTTTGTTTTCCAATTCCTATAATATAGTCTGTTCCTGTAGGAGAAGAACATTTTTTTCTCTATTCTGATAGGTTCTTTTGGTTAGCCTATTAATTAAATCGATGTAAGACAGATTAACAAGAGAAAAACTAATTTACTTACATATTTACAGGAGCCCCATAAAAATATGAGACCCAAGGACAAGTCACTTAGTTGGGGTTTATATGCCATTCTAAGAAGTGGGATAGGGGCCTGGAGATTCAAAGGGGGCAGAGCATATTTCACAGGAAAATAAGAAGAGCTAATATTTCATAATTACATACATGCCCTGCTATACAGATAGGTTTTTCAGATAAACAGTTATCTTTGTTAATAGCTCTCTCTTTGGGCCACCCTCTCTATCCAAATTATTTTAGGCAATTAAGGGAGAGGTGAAAGTTTTTCTTTAGTTGGCTCAGTTGCTTACAGCTCAAAATAATCCATGTACATGCGAAGGTGGCATATTTGGGGGTCATGTATTTTGCTCTCCCTCATTCCCTATATGTCTGTTTTGGTCAAGGATTATAATGTTAAATACAGTTGCACTGAGGTTTCATTCATGACAGAAGTTCTAACAAAAATCCATACTAGATATCACGTAATCTAAGATAAGGAAAAGACTTGCATTTTACTTTAATAATTCTTTCCATATATAAGTTTAAAAAGACTTAGTTTAGTGCAATCATCCAATGGTAAGTGGTATCTTTTAGTTGTATAACAACAAATTTGTCTTTATATAAAATGCATCCATATTCAAAGTGCATGGAATGCAGTGTACTAACATAAAATAAAGAAGTTTGATTTAAATGACATTATCTGGCTTCTTTAGATATTAACCAGTTGGATGACCTTTACAACACACATTTGTAAGTATATAAAATGTAGAATTAGTTTATAGAACAGTATTAAAGGTATTTAAAAATATATGCTTTGGGAAAGAATCAGTCTGTGCACAAACACACCTTAGAGCTATGAAGCATAATGTCACAGAATTAGATAATAAAAGCAAGCTGCTTTTCTGGACCTTTGAGAGAGCTGTATTTCAATCTCTCTTCATGAGTATCTACCCTGCTACAACTTTCCCTGATCATATTTAATCTCACTTTTAGATAAAACAGAGCCCTGCTGACCATTGGATGTTACCATATAGCAGGTGCCCAGTGAAAATATGTTAACTGAACAAGTGAATAAATTAATGAATGAATAATCCTGCTTGAATGGTATTTACATAGTCTCCCTGTTTTTAGGCTTTTTTCCCCTCTAAGCCATTATGTGAGCATTGCTAGATCAATCTCCCTGCTATGCTAAGATCAGGTTTTCTCAAAAAACTTTTTTAGTTCCATAAAGCCATAAAGCATGGACTCTAGTATGACATTTACGGCTTTCCACAAAATGAACCCATATGTATTTGTTTTCCATATGTATCTTTCACTGTTTCCCTACACTAATTCCTAATCCACACAAACTGCCTCTCAAACATTTTCAAGTTGTTTTCTTCTCTACCTTCATGTTCTTGCACCCCACTTTCCAAACCCTAATCATCCTTTAAGGGACTGTTGAGATCCTTAATCTTCAGCAAAGTTTTTCCCTAACAACCACGGCCAAAACTGTACTTAGGATGGGTGATTAAGATTCATTGCCGAAAAAAAAAAAAAAAAAGATTCACTGCCGAACAGGCACCTGGTGGCTCAGTCCGGTCAAGCAACTGCCTTCAGCTCAGGTCATGATCAGAGAGAGTCCTGGGATCAAGTCCTGCACTGGGCTCCCTGCTTAGCAGGGAGTCTGCCTCTCCCTGCCCCTCTCCCCTGCTCATGCTCGCTCTCTCTCAAATAAACAAATAAAATCTTTAAAGGAAAAAAAAAAGTTTCATTGCCAAAGCCCTGCTCTTTGGAAGTTCTTTGGGGTGCATGAAAAAATCCTAGACCTAGACATACCACCCAAATAGCAAACCTCCACCATAAGGGGTAGAGCTGGCCTGTTCACACTTTCAACTAATACCACCCACCCAACACCCAGTCCATCAACAAATACTGCCTGCTGTAACTCCAAAATGTATTTCTTTTATGCACTTCTTGATCTTAACTGCTGCTCCTGAGGATGATTTCCCAATACCTCTTGAATGGACAGCTGTAAAACTTCCACTTTGGTGCTTATATCCCCCACTCCCTACCACTACTACCCTCCAAAATGCATGTTTCACATGTCATTCAAGTTGGTTTTTTTTAAAAGATATATGAATCTAATACATTTAAATATACACTTTCCAGCCTCCAGAATCTTAAATATGCCAATGATTCTCATCATATTTAGAATAAAAAACAAACTTCTCACCAAGCCCTGTAAGGCTCTACTGGAACTGATCCCCAGTTACCATCTAATTTCATTTTCTAGCCTTCTCTCCTCACTCACTGTGGGGTTACATGAGCCTTTCACTGCTCATAGAATATAGCAACTCAGACTAATTTTAGGGTATTTGCAATGTCAATTTCATTGGCCTGCAATTTGCCACCTTCAGACCTTCCCATGCCTGGCTCATTGTCTTTCAGACCACAGCTCCAGTGTTAGATTCTCAGAGAACACTTTAAGCAATATCCCTAACACACACACACACACACACACACACACACACAGACATACACACCAGTCAGTTTCTCTCATACCCTTTGCTTGGGAATATTTACTACCACTGAAATAACACTAAGTTGTTCAGTCACTTTCTTTCCTATCTACCTTGACTCTAATGTGAACTCAAAAAGAACCAAGATACTGTTGGTCTTGTTCAAGTCTGTATCTCCAATATCAAGAAGGGTGTCTGCCACAAGAGAGTAAAGAGTCAAAAAAAAATATATCTTTTGAGAACATAAATGGGAGAAAAAAAGAAAAAAAAAGAATGAAAAGTTTGGACATAATTGCTCATGTAGAAGCACTTTGTATACTATCAAAAATTATGTTCATATTATAACCATCTGTTTGACCTTCAGATAAACACTGCCTTATCCTAGCTATTGTAATACTACTTGAGTTTAAACTCCTTCATTTACTTATCCAGCTCAGTTTATTAACTGAGTACTATGTGCCCTGGGATATACAATGGTAAATTCTATAGATTCATTGGCAATATCACGGAGGTGGGATGCAGCGGAATTCAACCTAAGTTGGGATGGGGGGAGCATTTAGGAAAGGCTTTCCAGAGGACATAACATTTAAAAAGAGACCTGTAGAAAGCAGCCAATCAGATATGGGGTGAGGGAACTAGAAGAATAATATGTTTATCAACTTCTTTATCTCCATATTGCCCAACAGTGTTCTTTGAACCAGAACTAGAATATAAAGAAAATAGAACCACCACACAGGTAGTAAACAGTGGTTATTATGTTTGTTCCCCTATCCTTTAAAGGGCCAGGGAGCAGAGAACTGAGACAGGAGAGACTAGAAAAATAATATTTATTAATGTCTATCACATGCCAAATGCCGTGCCATCAGTTTTCACATGAAAATTTTATTTTATTCTCTCAACAGCTCTGTTTCAGAGGCTCATTAGGTTTTACTGACCTTCATAAATCATTCTTATAGCTGAAGATCTAACGGGGTCAATTTTGACTCTTCAAAATCCATGTTCCTTTCTAATATGCTACCCGACTAAGTCAGTAGTTCTCATCCTGGCTGTGTATTGGAATCAGGAAGCTGAGGCCACACTCTAGACCATCAAAGTCATTTCTGCACATGGAACCCAGGCTTCAAATAGTAGGTTCCTCAGGTGAATCTGATAGACAGTCAGGTTTGAGACTCCCTGGGCTAGGCCAAGGGCAAAAAATCAGCTGCTTTAATTAATCATTACGTTATCTCATCCATATTTCTGTTTCTAAGCAAGATCCAAACTGAACCACAATAAGCAAGAAGAGATGATTCCATTCTTTGGCATGGGCTCTTCAATACATTAGTCCTAAAAAGTCAACTATGAAGGTTGAAACAGCATAACTAAATAATTAATCTAATTTTGTCTCTCAACACACCACGTACTGTGTCTGTTTTAATAATTTCTGGCTCCACCAGCATATGCTATCAGATTTAATTCTCTATGGTATGACACTACATATTTTTAGTAACATTAGCTTTAAAAAGAAAAGTAAGAGAAAGTAACACCATTTACATAGCTACAGAAACATGATTTATTTAAGTTTGCAAAAGAGTATCACAGGAGAATTCATGAAACTTAAAAATTCATTTTCTTTTTACTTGCTACAACAAAAGATCAGTTGGCACTTAACAAAAATACTGTTGTATATATTATTAGATAAGGCATCTGTAGCTTAATATATATATTAAAACAAAACAAAACAAACCCACCACTGCTGGTATCCATTGTTCTCAAATGAAACAATATCTTACTATTACCCTAGGCTACAAAACATTTTTCTGTCTTAAAGATAATATGTGACCCGTGTCTTATAGTGTTGTTATGAAATTTAGTAACACAAGCAATAGACTTTGTAAATAAAGACCTAATTTGAATGTCCTCTTAGGCCCTTGAGGTAGAGCAATGAGTCATATCTTAGAAAAATATTTTATAGCAATCAATAGATATCTTGATCTTTTGTTCGTCATATTAGTTCATATGACTAATAACTACTTAGCACAAAGATCACTGAAAATTAAAACCATATGATGTCATTGTGTGACCCTCTAACCCAATGATTCCTCTTTCCTCTGTATTATATCCATATTCATTAATCATGAACTTGTTTCATTATTAGGAATCACTAGATTAGAAATAGAATAGGGTTTACTATTATCTTTTAAAAAAAAATGGTTTGCTGCACATAAGTGTTTCTAACAGCTTTATTCATAGTTACCAAAACTTGGAAGCAACCAAGATACCTGTTAGTAGGTGAATAGATAAACTGTGGTACATTTAGACAACGGAATATTATTCAACACTTAAAAGAAATGAAGTATGGGGGGGGGAAGATGGTGGAGAAGTATGAGACCCTGTTTAAACTGGTCACCTGAAGTGAGCTAATTAGCTCTGAACACCCATGAAATCAGCTTAAGATATAGGATTATACACTTCTGGATCTCTGTGGGGGCAGAAGACACCAAGTGGAGAGGTTAAGCAGAGTGGGAATGATCAGACTGATATCAGAAGATAAACAGAAGGGGGAGGGAGCCACCAGAAGTGACCCATTGGAAAGTAATACCCCAATGCAAAAGAGTCCTCTGATTGGGGACCAGCTTTAACTTGGAGTCTTGATAAAAGCACTCAAAAAGAGCGAAAGATCTTAAGGGACAACTGGTGGAATCAGGTGGTTACAGGCACAGGCCTAAGCCCATGGACCCAGGACCTCCACGGTCGGCGACCACCCCTGCCAGAGAGAGTGCGACGGTGGAACCTTCAATCCCTGCTTCCAGAGCCCCCAGGGTTGCACAGCTTGCATCATGGCTTGGCCGGGTGCACTCCCGCCCCCACATGAGGGAGTATGGTGGGCACTCTCTAGAACCACAGCCTTTTGCACTCTGCGTGACCAGGGTCGGAACTGGGCTCCCCACCTGCGCCTGTGAGAGCTCTGTGAGGGTGCTAGTCGGTGGTGCCTAGGACCGGCAGAGAGTCTGAACACTCCCAGGCTGGGCTTGAAAAACTCAGCGCCCTATCTCATGGCTTGGCCGGGCAGAGACCTGAGAAACCCTGAGGTCTGGACCCCAGACAGCAGTCCCTGTGAAGGAAGCCACTGGAAGCGGGCTCCCTGGACCGATATCGCTCACAGTTTTAGTGGCACAGGGTGCAGAGACAAGCGGGCGCTTCAGGCAACCTGAGAAGGTGGCTGGGGATGTGCACTGCCTGTGGGAGTTTGCGTGGTTCAGCGAAGTTTACAGAGGGGGAGTCTGTGTGCTCTGGACCACCCAGAGGGGAGCAGACAGAGACTTCCTTAGGATATTTCTTTCTGAGATGGAGATCTGAGTACAGTTTGCTTTCCACTAAACCTCTGAAAGGCCTCAAAAAAGCTGCAAAAAACCCTGAAAATCTCCAGAGAACAAAAGCCTGAAAAAACAGTTTCCACAGAGCCCAGTCCCTTGATAGGGAGCAGAAGGACTCAACCCAAGCAAGACTGCCTAAAAAACAACATGGCAAGACCCTCCCCGAGAAGGCCAGCCAAAAGAATGAGAAGACAACCACCACAAAGTCCTGTAAAACTGTAAAACCACAATATCAGGGGAAAACAAATATATTAACCTCCCAGTATTGCCCTAAAACCTGTATATTTCATAGATACAACTTTTATTTTTAATTCATTCTCACTATTGTTCTCTTTAATATTTTTTAACCTACTTACCATTACAACTGGAGGTTTAATAGAACATATTCCATAATAACCTTTTAACTTGAACTTTTTTTCATACATATACCTGTATTTTTCTTTTGCTTTTCTATTTTTTTCAATATACATATAGATATAAGCTTCAAGGGAATCCTCTTTCCCTAATCAATACACCCCTATATATAAACCAGTTTTGATCTCCCTTTATCTCTGGAAAGTTGAGTCCTTTAACAAAGATATCAAGATACACCCAGGAAGAATCAAAATAACCTTCCTCACCCACATCAAGGATTTATAACCACCCTCCCATCCTTCTCTTCTGTCAGTATTTCTGTGTATTTGTTTTTATTCTGGTATTATATAAATCTTATACTTGGGGTCCATTTTGGTTGGGTTCTTTTTTTTTCCCCCCTTGTCATTTACTATTGTTGGTATTTTTGTTTGTTTGTCTGTTTTGTTTTTATACCTTATAAATCTTATCTTTGGGGCCCATTCTGGCTGGGTCTTCCCTTTTTGTTTTTTTTTGTTTGTTTGTTTGTTTGTTTGTTTTCCAGTCTCTCTCTTTCTCTCTCTTTTTTTTTCTTTTTTCTTTCTTTTTGGTGGTGACTTCCCATTGCTCAGAAGCGTTTCAGGGTGCACCTTGCCTGGATCATGGTTGATATATTCAGCTACACATCCCCTCAACCACCTCTCACCAAAATGACTAGGAGGAGGAATGTCCAACAGAGGAAAAATTCAGAGACTGCCTGGATCATGGTTGATATATTCAGCTACACATCCCCTCAACCACCTCTCACCAAAATGACTAAGAGGAGGAATGTCCAACAGAGGAAAAATTCAGAGACTGCCCTCTCCATCAGAGCTATTGGATATGGACATAAATAGTACATCAGAAAGGGAATTCAGGGTAGCAATTATTCAGGCAATGGCTAGGTTGGAGAAAACCATTAATGACAACATGGAATTGATTAGGGAAAAAGTGAAAGCTGCCTGGGAAGAAGTTAAAAATGCTATCAATGAGATCAATATAATCTAAATTCTCTAACAGCTAGGGTAAGGTAACTGAGGCAGAAGATAGAATTAGTGATCTAGAAGACAAACTGATAGAGAAAAATGATCAGGAGGAGGCCTGGAACGAAGAGTTCAGAAGCCTTCAGAATTAGGGAAATAAATGACACCATGAAATGTTCCAACTTCAGAATTAATGAGATCCCTGAGGGGGAGGAGAAAGAAAGAAGACCAGAAGATAGCACCAAGAACCATAAGATACCTGGGAATAAACCTAACCAAAGAGGTAAAGGATCTGTTCTCATAGAACTACAGAACACTCATGAAAGAAATTGAAGAAGACCCAAAAAGATGGAAGAGCATTCCATGCTCATGGATCAGAAGAATAAACATTGTTAAAATGTCTATACTGCCTAGAGCAATCTATACTTTCAATGTCATCCCGATCAAAATTCCACAGACATTTTTCAAAGAGCTGGAGCAAACAATCCTAAAATTTGTGTGGAACTAGAAGAGACCCCGAATTGCTAAGGAAATGTTGAAAAAGAAAAACAAAACTGGGGGCATCATGTTGCCTGATTTTAAGCTTTACTACAAAGCTGTGATCACCAAGACAGCATGGTACTGGCACAAAAACAGACACATAGACCAGTGCAACAGTCGAGAGTCCAGATATGGACCCTCAACTCTATAGTCAATGGTCTTCAACAAAGCAGGAAAAAATATACAGTGGGAAAAAGACAGTCTCTTCAATAAATGGTGCTGGGAAAATTAGACAGCTATGTGTAGAAGAATGAAACTCAACCATTCTCTTACACCATACACAAAGATAAACTCAAAAGGGATAAAAGACCTCAACATGAGGCAGGAATCTATCAAAATCCTACAGGAGAACATAGGCAGTAACCTCTTCGACACCGGCCATGGCAACTTCTTTTAAGATATGTCCCCAAGGGCAAAGGAAACAAAAGCAAAAATGAACTTTTGGGATTTCTTCAAGATCAAAAGCTTCTGCACAGCAAAGGAAACAGTCAACAAAACAAAGAGGCAACCCACGGAATGGGAGAAGATATTCGCACATGATGCTACAGACAAAGGGCTGATATCCAAGATATAAAAAACCCCTCAAACTCGACACACACAAAACAGATAATCACCTCAAAAAATGGGCAGAAGGCATGAACAGACACTTCTCCAAAGGAGACGTACAAATGGCTAACAGACACATGAAAAAATGTTCATTATCATTAGCCATCACGAAGATTCAAATCAAAACCACATCGAGATACCACCTTACACCAGTTAGAATGGCCAAAATTAACAAGACAGTAAAGAACAAGTGTTGGAGAGGATATGGAAAAAGGGGAACCCTCTTACACTGTTGGTGGGAATGCAAGTTAGTGCAGCCACTTTGGAAAACAGTGTGGAGATTCCTTAAGAAACCAAAAATAGAGCTACCCTATGACCCTGCAATTGCACTACTGCGTATTTACCCCAAAGATACAGATGTAGTGAAAAGAAGGCCCATCTGTACCCCCAATGTGCATAGCAGCAATGGCCACAGTCACCAAACTGTAGAAAGAACCAAGATGACCTTCAACAAATGAATGGATAAAGAAGATATGGTCCATATATACAATGGAGTATTATGCCTCTATCAGAAAGGATGAATACCCAACTTTTGTATCAACATGGACAGGACTGGAGGAGATTATGCTGAGTAAAATAAGTCAAGCAGAGAGAGTCAATTATCATATGGTTTCACTTACTTTGGAGCATAAGGAATAACATGGAAGACATTGGGAGATGGAGAGGAAAAGTGAGTTGGGGAAAATTGGAGGGAGAGACAAGCAATGAGAGCCTGTGGACTCTGAGAAACAAACTGAGGGTTTCTGAGGGGAGGGGTAGGGGGTTGTGTGAGCCTGGTGGTGGGTGTTATGGAGGGCACGTATTGCATGGAGCAATGGGGTGGTGTATAAATAATGAATTTTGGAACACTGAAAAAAATTAAATTAAATTAAATTAAAAAAGAAAAAAATAAATGAAGTATCAAACCATGAAAAGACATGAAAGAAACTTAAATGCATATTATTAAGTGAATGAAGCCAATGTGAAAAGATTACATACTGTGTGTGTGATTCCAACTGTATGAGATTCAAGGCAATCTAGTCAAAGAAAAGGCAAAATTATGGACACATTATAAAAATTGGTAGTTTCCAGGGGTTTGGGCAGGGGGATGATTAAGTAGAACACAGAGGATTTCAGTTAATTTATAGAGTTTATTAATTGTGTACTTTCTATATGTAGATTAAGAGGCAAACATTTGTTAAGCATCTACTGTGTGTAGATAAGATTGTGCTGGGCACTGCATTCTTTCATCTTTTCACCCTTTTGTTAATACCATCCCTACTGGAAAAATGAAATTGTTTGTCTGGGAAGTCACCATTGCATATCAGATTGCAAAGTCAGCAAGGTAGAGATGGGAAAAGAGAAAAATTTTAACTGCTTATAATATGATTATTTTATACTTATGAATAAAATAACACTATGATTATAAATAATTGATTTAATCTACTCATTAGGGAAATCCTGATATTTACCGGAAATACCTTATTGGCTACTAGCCTAACTTACATATAAGCAAAATGTAACAAAACTACAATTCTTTTAAAAATATTCTAATACTGACTTTCCTTCACATCTTCACTATATCTCCATAACTTAGTCTGAATTTGCAAGCTTTTAAAAATAATTATTGCATAAATTCAGCAGTATGAAACAAATTTAATAACATTTCCAAGGTTAATCTCAAGTCATATTTTTAAGATCATCAAAATTACAATGACCTTAGCCATTTTATAGCATCATCAATTGTTGGCAAAAGAAAATTCTCCTGACTTGTCACTTAGCATTTTAAGTTATGTGATTAAGCAAGGTTTGACCAAAAAGGGACAGGTCAAATTCTCTCATGGTATCTTGAAAATATGGAACTGCTACATTTGATCTGTAAACTGTAACACTGACTCAGACATGTAGTAGGCAGAATTGATGCCATCTGTCTCAAACAACAGAGAAAGATTCTCAGCATGTGACTTAGACTGTCAACATTTACTGCTTGAAGTCAATTTCACTATATAATAAGGATTAACCATACATGCCCCCCACCCACGTTATTCAGAACTATTTGCTCATTCATCTCTATAATAGCACTGTTTCGTTGGTGTTTTAAGTTTTCTTATTGTATCCCTCCTTATTCTGTTTACTGGCTACACTTTAAATATGTTATATGTGTGTGTGTGTTTGTGTGTGTGTGTGTGTTCTTAACATAACAGATGTTCTCTCTGAATCACATTGGCCACTATAGTATGGGCTTCCTTTTTTAGGTAATTTGCTATTCTCAGTTTATCTTGGAGTTATGATATATATTTCAGTATTATCAAACAGAAAAGATTGATATAAGAAAATGTCTCTTCTTGAAATGTAGCCTTCTTTTGTTTCTTCTTTTACCATGAACATACTGCTCTTCATGTGTATTCAACTTACACTTTTATCTCCAGTGCATGGCACGGCAACTATTTGAAACACAATTGTACAAGGAAGAAGACATGGTCATGAAACAGAGAAAGATCATCACAAATATACATGTAATAGGTTTAACAAAGTATTACTGGTGAGGAAATAGATATATTAATGAGCTGTAGTGGTGGCAAAAAGAAGAAGAACATAATTCTACCTGTTGGATAGAGATTTCAAATAAGGGTTAAAACTTGAAAGCTGGATAGGTATTTATCAGCTGGGTGGGATGTGAGAACATAAGCATAGAGAACAGCTTGAACAAAATCAAAGTCTGAAGTAGTTTGCTGTGTGTGGCAACTTTCAGCGCCAGGAGCAGAGACTGTGACTCTCTGCATTGAAGGAAAGGGTATAAGGAGGAGGAGGGACGTATCACCAGATGGATACAGCATTGAAGAAGTAGGAAGGTCTGGCACACCTGGGTGGCTCAGTTGGTTCAGCCTCCAACTCTTAGTTTTAGCTCAGGTGATGATCTTAGGGTCATGAGATCATGCCCAGCATCAGGCTCCAAGCTTTGGAGGGAGTCAACTTGAGATTCTCTCTCTTCCTCGGGCCCTTTCCTCTAAAATAGTAAAGAAATATTTATAAATGATTGGGTATGTTTTGCTAAGGTGTTTCCCCTTGTGCTATAAAGAATCCCAAGGCATTAAAGCATCTTAAGCAGGGAAGGAGGGCAGCCAGCTATCTCCGGCAGCAATGCACAGGGAAGATTAATTAGAGTAAGGATTTGATGAACTGATCCAGATGAAAGATCTGAATTTAAACAGACCTACATAACTGAAGAGAGAAAGAAATGAGAGATGACAAGGAAATAGAAAATGCAGAATTTGGTGACCAAGGGAAATAAAAGTAGGATTTTTAAAAAATACTTATTTATTTTTTAGAGAAAGAGAGAATACACAGGCTGTAGGATGGCAGAGAGAGAGAAGCAGACTCCCTGCTGAGAATGAAGCCCGGAGCAGGCTAATCTCACCACCCCAAGGTCATGACCTGAGCTGAAATCAAGAGTCAGATGCTTATCTGACTGAGCAACCCAGATGTTCCAGGAATATGATTCTTGGGAGGAGTCTAATGTACCCAGGCTGTTTTGTTTGGTTAGTTTTTTTGTGTTTATTTTCCTTGAGTGACTGAATGGTATTTATAGGAAATGAGGAAGGATGATCAGGTTAGAAAGAAAGATGATGACTTTTTCAACATGTTGAACAAAAGACACCATTTGTATACCCAGGTGAATTGCTCTAGTAAGCAATATAAAAATAGCTCTCAAGTATAGCAAAATTGAAGCTAATTTAGCAAAGAAAGAAGTGGTTGATGGTGTCAAATATTGCAGGAAAGTTAAATAAGACGAGATACCAAATGACATACAGAGTTTTAGCAGTTTTTTATTTTTGCTGGAGCCACTCTGGTGGGGCCAGAAGCCTGATAAATTGACAAGAATGAATAAAAGAAGATACAATTAAGGTAAGTACAGGATACCTACATTTGAGATCTGTATCTAACACAAAGGAACATAAAAGGACATCGAGAAACTGAGAGTTGATTGTTTTCTTTTCCCTTTTACATTTGTTTTTATTTTAATAGGAAAAACTTGAATATATTTTAATCTAGAAGAAAGAAATCAGGGTGGTAAAAATATTGAAAATAAAGTAGAAATGATAAAAATTGATCCATGACCTTGAAAATTTTGAAGGGAATCAGATCAAACACAGGTTGTGGGGTAACAACTTTATCTAAGAATACAAGAAAGGATATGAGGATAAATGCAGATATTAGTACCTAAGAGAAGTACAAGGAGTTTGCACTAGCTAATCTTTAAGTTCTTGGATTATATATAAAGCTTTTATTCAATTTATTTTATGTTGTTTTTATTTTATGTAACATTTTGCTTATGAAAGGCAGTCCATACATTTTTAAAATTTGATAAATATTTGTTTCATTTATTGAAATTAATTGAAATTATCTCAATTGAAATAATCAACTCAATAAATTGAAATTATTGAAATGAAATGAAATATTTCATTACAATGTAACATGTATTCAAGATCTTTCCATAGTTAGCAATTGAGAAAGTATATTTCAGGTATATTTTTCCAAATATCTATTTGATTTATGTGTGACATTTAACAATCTTTGCATAGTCACTTGCTCAAGACAAGAAGTAAACTGTATTGGAATAATGATAAAAACATACTTTTTTTTTCCTTTTTAAGCACTACTTTGTCTATTCTGGAGTGGCAAATTAGTAAATAATTTTTGAATACATACAAATAAAATAATCTAGGAGAATATCAAATGTCATAAACCAAAACAGAACCATTACAAAACACTCCATAGATTCAGCATGTAAAGGAGATTTGGAATTTAAAAAAATTCCTTCTGTACTAAGTACCTCTGAGAGACAGCAGTTTCTTGACGTGTTTCCCCTGCCCCAGTCCCACTCTGTGCTTGAATCAGCCAGGGCCAAGTTATTCACCAGAGACAAGAGTCAGTCTACAGGACCCACAGTATTTTTAGGGGCCCACCAAATGTTTAACACCTTTTAAAATCAGAAGGAAAAAACTGAATTTTTCAGTCAAAGAAAATGTAATATATAACATTACTTTGTCTTTATACCAAAGCAGTTGTAAAATATAATTTAACACTTTTTTATGGAGGAAAGGCCCATGAAGACAAAAATGGTTTTGGCTCATGAAAGTCATAATGTGGCCCTGGAGTCTGAGGAGAATAGTGTTTTAGATTGGGATCCCCAAAGTAGGAGTTATGTTGTGATCTTCTGAGAATCATACAGAAGTCTTCAGCTGAACAACAGGTGAAAGATATTTCACACTCTAGGAGACATCTATGGTTTGCTGTGTCATTTCCCCTTGGTCTACCTATGATTTTAGCTGTCACTCTGTGGACAGTTTCATGTCATATCACCCACACTGACAAGTGTTTCACGTAAGGCACATGCCATCCTTCACAACTTTCCTTGTTCTAATTCAGCTGTCTCAAGCCACGGATACCTGCTCAGTCCAAGGATAATCATAGCCTAGAAGATGCAGAAATATAATCAGAGCTATTGAATAAATGTGTATTCTGCTCTCATTTGTTGTAGCTTTTCACAAATGTAAACAGGTTAAAATGGTAACAGTATCATTCAAATCTTCTATACACTTCCTGATTACTTGCTCTTTCAATTGTTGAGAGGAATGTTGAAATTTTCACAATCATTTTGGATTTGTCCATCTTTAAGTTCTTTTTTTAATATATATTTTTAAAGATTTTATTTACTTATTTGACAGAGAGAGAGAGAGTGAGCACAAGCAGGGTAAGCAGCAAGCAGAGGGAGAAGCAAGCTTTCCACTCAGCAGGGAGCCCGATGAGGGACTTGATCCCAGGATGCTGGGATCATGACCCGAGCTGAGGCATGAAAAGAGCCGACGTCAGTTAAGTGACTTAGCCACCCAAGTGTCATCTGTACTTAAATTCTATCAAATTTTGTCCATATATTTCATCTGAAGTTTTCTTTGGCTAATAATATATCTACTTGTTTTCTTTTGAATAGTGTTTATATTATACGTCATTTCTATCCTTTTAATTTGTTATACCTTATATTTAAAATGGTTTCCTATAGAGAAAGAACAGTTGGGTCTTTTTCCTTAATCCCATCTTAGATTCTTAGTTTATTAACTGAACTTTATACATATTTTGTATTTAACATAATGTAATCAATATGATTGGATTTTTGTCTGGCTTTTTGTTTTCTATTCAGTTTGTCTGCTCTAGTGTATTATTCTCCTTTTCTGCCTTCTTTTGGATTAGCTGGTTATTATTTTTTATAATTTAAATTTTAGGTAGGTAACATACAGTGCAATATTAGTTTCTAGAGTAGAATTCAATGATTCATCACTTATGTACAATACCTGGTGCTCATCATAACAAGTGTCCTCCTTAATACTCATCACCCATCTAGCTTATACCCCTACCCATCTCTGTCCATCAACACTCAGTTTATTCTCTATCATTAAGAGTCTCCCATGGCTTGTTTCCCTCCCTTTTTTTTCCCCTCTTCCCATATGTTCATCTGTTTTCTTTCTAAATTCCAAATGTGAGTTAGGTCATGTGGTATTTGTCTTTCTCTGACTGACTTATTTCACTTAACATAATACACTCTTGGATTAGCTGGTTATTTTGTTAAAGATTTAATGTTATCACTTCTATTGATTTACTGTTATACTTCTTTCTTGTTTTCCTAGTTGTCTAAGGCAATTGTTTTCAGTTGAGGGTAATTTTTACCCCAGGGGACACTTGGTAATGCCTGAAGATATTTTTAGTTTCACAGCTAAAGGAGGTACTACTGGAATCCAGTGAGTGGGTAGAGAAGCTGTTAAACTTCCTACACAATGTATAGGTCAGCACCCAACAACAAAGAATTACCCAGCTCAAAATATTAATAGTGCTAAGCTTGAAATTACTCCTATAATGCACACAAAATATATTTGTAGCCAATCACAGTCTCCCTTAATATAATATTATACTACTTTACATGTAGTTAAGATAACATAACATCATGCTTCCATTTTCCCTTCACCCTTTGTGGTACTCTTATCAAATATTCTAATTCTATGGTTGTTATAAATGTCATATTAACAATTTTTTGGCTTTAATCAGCCCATTAACTTTTTAAAGCTATTTTATCCCTGCTTTTAAGGTACATGTTAATTAAGATATATAGTTACAATCAAAAGATAAATTTTTAATTGCCTTCAAAGCCTGTTTAAAAAATTAAAGTCTGGCTAGTCCACTGATTTGTGGTGCTTTCACACTAATCATTCAATGAACCATCATTTTGATGATCTCCCAATCACTAGTATGTCCATTAAATGGGTATGATGTCCTGCAATCCTTTAAATATGACCAGACTCTTCCTATAATTCTCTCTTCAAATATGAAATTGCTAGCTTCTACATCTTTTAAACTGTGGCATTTTCCCCAAAACATACCACGTTCCGCTAACTTCAATATTGAGTCATTTTAGAATTTTATCTAATGTTCCCAGTTTAAGAAGATTTGTATTTTTCAAAGTTAAAATTATATATCTTTATTATTCGGTATGCACATTTTTATTGTTCCAGGGCTTTTATGTAATACCCTTGCTAACTTTAGTTTGTTACTAATACATTTCTTTTATTGGGCTCATATTTTAAAGTATGAGAAAATTTAACATTTAGAAGAGGGAAAGGGGCAAATCTATTAGAATCAGTGGAAATTCAAAATCTTAGAATTTAACATTTTAGGGGCACCTGGGTGGCTCAGTGGGTTAAGCCGCTGCCTTCGGCTCAGGTCATGATCTCAGGGTCTTGGGATCGAGTCCCGCATCGGGCTCTCTGCTCAGCAGGGAGCTTGCTTCCCTCTCTCTCTCTCTCTCTGCCTGCCTCTCTGCCTACTTGTGATCTGTCCCTGTCAAATAAATAAATAAAATCTTAAAAAAAAAAAAGAATTTAACATTTTAAAATATGTTTCCTTTTATAAAAAAGTAAACATTCAAATCGTAAGGGAACAAAGTTAGGGCTACAAAGCCTAGTCCATTGCAAAAAATAAAAAAAGACCATTTAATTTCCTTTTAACACAGAAACTGTATCTTCTAGAAACTTTATGTTTGTCATGGTCTCTTTGCATTATAATCTCAGCAAGGTGATCTTTCTAAGAATCTACTGAAAACAGCTTTGGTCCTTAATGTCACAGCCTCCTTCCTGTATGACTGAGATAGTGAGCACTTAAAAAATCAAGGCCCAGAATGAATATCCTTTGTGTATTCTATCTTCCTTTTATTTATTTTATTTTAGTTATTTATTTTATTTATTTACTTGGTTCTAGTCCTCCTAGTTTCTGACCTTAATAAAAAATGTAAAGATTTCCAAAAGGTGCAGAATAACTATTAGTTCAGACCAAAACATATTTTCCTCTCAATTAACTATGAACAAAATAGTTTGAATTTTCAAATTCCAACTTAGTGTTCCTCCTATCCATTATAGTTATTCACTTAGAAATCATAAATTATTAGTATTAAAGTGGGCTTTTACTTGTTTTAGCTCTCCATTTATAGTTATTTGATTAAAATATTTCCATTCTTCTCTTATTTGTTACATAATTTTCTCCACATAATACTATTATTACTTCTTCAAAAATACTTGATGTATTGTAATATGCCCATATTACCCAGTTTTAATGTTATATCAATGAACAGTTCACCCTCATCAATAAACTTAGGGACAGTGATAATGAAGATGTTTTTAGAAGCAATGGGGTTGTTTTCTTACTTGCTATGTTACTTAGACTATATTACCAAAAATAAATGACTAAAAATGACATGGAATCTTCTAAATTTATGCACAAAACAAAATAAATTATTTAATTATAGAGCAACTAAACAAGATCTTCACATGGAAGTTATATCTGTCATCACAGTATAATCTATGCCCAGAAATGACAGTACTTGTCCAGAAAGTACCTATTTCCAAAGGCAATTGAAGATTGTACATGGTTTTGTAAGCATTAGGTTGTTTTTATGAGAAACTGAAAATTTAAATTGTCTTAAAGAATAAAGAAAATTAATTAGTTTTGGTAACTAAAAACTACATAGGTTTGTTATATACAGGATACTTTGCCCAGAGGTTCACCAGATTCGGAAATGCAGATTCCCTACAAAGTTTAATTGTCCCTTATGTCTGATCCTTTCTGACTCCAAACTGTCCAGTTCTTCTAAGCAATGCCCAAAATATCTCCCTAACCCTTTGGCACTGTCTTAACATATCTTTTTCCTCAAAGGGTAAAGATACATTTTGTTTTATGGTCTTCAAATGATAAGATCCCAAGAATTCCATTCCCCTAGCTAATTATAATCTCCCTACTACTGCTATCAAATTATAATTTGCAAACCTTAAAAACATAATTCTCGGGGGCGCCTGGGTGGCTCAGTGGGTTGAAGCCTCTGCCTTCGGCTCAGGTCATGATCTCAGCGTCCTGGGATCCAGCCCCGCATCGGGCTCTCTGCTCAGCGGGGAGCCTGCTTCCTCCTCTCTCTCTGCCTGCCTCTCTGCCTGCTTGTGATCTCTGTCTAATAAATAAACAAAAGTCTTTAAAAAAAAAAACCATAATTCTCATACAGATATAAAACAACCATGTGTTCAAGATTTATTGAACTAGTTAATGAAGAACAAATGGGAAGATAATTCAAAGAAATCAAGAGGCCACATATTTATAATAAATAAAAGACAAAATATGGAGAACAAAAACTAAAGAAAATTGGGTTTGGGGGGTTGATAGATAGATAGATAGATATTGACTACAGGTATATTCCAAGAGGTCACCAGGAAAATATACAAAAAGATCGTACAAGGTGGGGTAGAGGTTTTAATAGAACACTTACTTATCTATTGTTACAATGTTTCCTCCAGTTGATCCAGTTCTCCACCATAAAGTGTTATATTGGAGGACAGAAACTAAAGAGAAAACCAGGGGATTCTATTTTCTAAAATCTTCATTAAATCATTCTTCTTTAAGGTATTTTAATACCTTAATATTTATTTTGGGTATTTAATACCCATAATAAGGGATAGGCTATCTGGCCAATTAAATGTCCCAAAATATGTTTTCTATGAATCTCAAGCTTACTTTAATATACATATTAAACCTTAGGGATTACAACTATGGAAAAATTTGTTTGAATATTAAACAAAGTATCTGTTGTATTTTTTATTTAGGTTAATTTAAATACTGTAAGATGTACAGATCTTTATACAGTAGTATGAGTATGACAAATGCCTATATTTATATAACCAATATTCCAATCAACACATAGGTCATTTCTATCAATGCAGAAACTTCATTCTACTCTCCAATCAAATGATGCCCATGGAAGCAGCCACTAGTCTGATTTCTATTACCATGGGTTAGTTTTGTCTATTTTATGTAAATTGAATCACTACTTAACGTGTTTTTAAAATTTATCTATTTTCTTGGGGTGCCTGGGTGGTCCAGTGGTTAAGCATCTGTCTGTGGCTGCTTCCCTCTGAGGGCTCAGGTCCTGATCCCAGGGCTCCCTGCTCAGCGGGAAGCCTACTTCTCCCACTCCTACTCCCTCCACCCCTGCTCTTGTGCTCTCTCTCTCTCTAATAAATAAATAAATAAAATCTTTTAAAAAAAAATATCCATTTTCTCAAATATCCCCCAGAACTAACCAGGGGTATGGGCTAGTGATTATGCAGAATAATGTAAATTATTACTACATATTTAATGCATATACCACAATTCATCTACTCCTATATTGATAGATACTGGGTTACTTCCAGTATTGAGCTATTAACATAATAGCTTATGATATACATATGATATGATATACATAGTGATGTATAATTTTTCTATGTTGTATATTTTCACTATTCTTAGGTAAATACCAAGGAGTGAAATGATTAGATAATAGGGTAGCTGTACGATTCATTTTATAAGAAACTGCCAAACCATTTTCCAAAATGGTTTGACAATTTTATACTCCTACCAGCAACAGGAGAATTACATTTACTCCACATCCTTGACAACATTTTATATTGTCAGTATTTTCAATTTTACTCAACAAATGAGTGTTTAACAATACCTCATTGTACTTTTTATCTGCATTTCCCCAATAAAAACTTTTTCATGTGACATTAAAAAATTCTTTTAGAAGGGTCTGTTCAAATATTGTCTTTTTACAAGATTTTTTGGTACAAGTTCTTTATCTCCTCTCAACGCCTGCTTGTATTAAGAGAGCTATTAACAGAGATTCCTCTTTACCTAAGAAACTTGTCTGCATAATAGGGCAACATTTGTTATCCAAACACCTACTTTCACCTTGTTGCTAATGGTCTTTTCCCCTTTGTATTCTCAGACTCTAGCCCTCTTCTTAGCTCATATAAGCATCTTGCTGCCTACCTTTGGAATTTCCATGTCTGTGTAGATTCCCTATATGGGCATGCTTTTAAATTTGATTTTCTCCTTTTAATCTGTCTCATACCTATTTGATTTTTAGTCCAGCTAGGACCTTGAAGGGCAGAGGAAATTCTTCTTCCCCAACACTGGATATGGACTCATGGTCAGATACACGTTTACAAGTATTTTCTCTCAGTCTGTGATTTATCTATTAATTTCATTAATAACATTCTTTGCTGAAGTCTTAAGGCTACAGGTTATCTTTATGAGAAATTAAAATAGTTTGGAATTTTCTAAAGTATGACTATATCTGCATATTTAAAGCTTGATGACATAGAAAAATTAGTCATAGTGAGGTCTAAAAAACTTAAAAATGAGGGCAGGTTTGGGAAGGAGTATTTAAAGGCTTTGGGGAAGGTTTGTAGATGGATGTAAGAAAGGAAGAGCACAAATGAAAGATACCATAGCTTGAGCTTCAAGGTGAGGAGGGGATAATAATAATGCATGATGAGAACAGAGGGAAAAAACAAACATGAGGGACAAATAGAACCTGAAAGCCAGCAAAGATAGCTCTCCCTAGCCCTTTGCTCCTTTTTCTACTCCTTGCACTTTGACAAGTGGATAAAGACCTATCTCAAAATAATTGGAGATAGCAAGTCATTAAAGGCCAAGAGCAGTCAGATCTAGCCAGTTTAACTCAGTATCAGCAAGTAGAGAACAAAAGAGGGGGCTGTACACCCCAGATAGATGATGAAACTGAAAACCCAAAGTAAGATTAAAAATGCTAATTCCACATATACTTTTTTAGCACCCTTAAGTGCTTTTGGCGGAACTGAGCATGGTGGAATGACACAAAAGAAATAACCAGGCAATTTTTACAAAAAATAATCTTACTGTGGAGAAAAGCCTTAAACATATGACCTAATAAAATAGTACAGTGAGAGAAACTGTGGTCAAAGGCCAAAACCACTCTTCAGAACTCTTGAGTTCCTAGACACAATTCCCACGTGTGTGGTGGGGGAGGGGTTTCCCATAGAACACCAAAGAATTCTCAAGGAAACAGCAAGGTGTCTGAGAATTCAACTCACTTCCAACACAGTCTACAGGGAGATTGCATCAGATTCCACAGTAAAATCACTCAGTACCATTAGATTACCCCTCCCTCACCTTCAATGCAGCCACAAGCCTGTACTTCTGAAGGACTTATAGATCAGAGATTGTTACAGCCTTCTCTTCAGACTCCATTAATTTGCTAGGGCAGCTCTCAGAAGTCAGAGGAACATTTTACTTACTAGATTACCATTTTATAATTAAAAAAAAGTATAATTTACAACCAGAAGGAAGAGATGTGTTGGGCAAGGAGTGTGGGAAGGAGTATGGAGCCACTCTACCACCACTCCATGTATTCACCCAACTCAGAAGTTCTTCTGTCCTTTTGCTTTTTTTAAGGTTTCATTACATAGACATGATTGACTAAATCACTGGCCATTGGCAATTGATTCAACCTATAGCCCTCTCCCCAGACCAAAGGTTGGGGAGGGGGCCAATTACTGAAAGTTCCTACCCTCTAATCTCCTGATAGTTTCCTCCGGCAATGGCAACGAGCCTCCATCTCTAAATTACTTAAATGCTTTCCAAAGCCACTTCATTATCATAACAAGATACTTTTTTCATTGCAATCCCAGGAAATTCTAAGGGTTTTAGGAGCTCCATGCCAGGAACAAGGTGGAAGACCAAATATATATTTCTTACTATAAAATAACAGTATCATAGGCTCAGTAAAGGTTTTCAGTGAAGGGAATCCCTAGCTGGCCTGGACAAGGAACTATATGCTTCCAGGAAGACTGGCAATTGTTTATACCTATGGTCGGACAGACGTTGGGATAGGAAGATGTAGGACAAAAAGAGAAAAGTCTCAGGGGCAAAGCATTCCTCAGGATCTGTCTCTATCAGTAAAAGTGCTATTTTGTCCATCACTTTTCTGAGGTAGTTGTTGAGTAAAACATAAACATGAAGTAATGTTTTGCCTATAGGAATAGTCTCAAGCAATTGCTTCTTATCCAAAAATAACACTCTTTTTGTATTTCAATTAAGAATGTTCTTTCATAACATAAAAGTCTGTCTTGAAACCTTGACTCCCTTCATGCTAGCTGTGCAACTTTACTGCTTTCCGTTGTAAGACATGTACTTAAATCATGTGCTATAAAGCACTGTACCATTCAATGAAATAGAGTGTTTTTATGCAAGATACTTCATTTTCTAAGTGACTTTAACCTTTCTGCTTTGGGCCCATTGAAATGCATTCCGAAATGGATAAAAGAAAGTGGTTTGCCTTTCACTACATTTAGGCTAAAGTCTGAATTTTATAACTGTTACTTAAACTTACGCTATTTATCTTTTTTTAAGCTATAATTTTTGAAGCACCAACTATATGCCAATTACTTTTAAAAGAAAGTACTTTTATTGTAGTATCTCATTTAATTCTCACAGCATCTTTACAAGTTGATGTTTAGAAAAGTTGGATACTTTCTCTAAAGGTACATAGCTGCAAATTAAAACTCAGAGAACTGAAGTAACATCTCCAAGTGCCCAATCTGACTAAACAGTAAATAACAATTAAATGCAATGTGCTATCTTGGATTGCATCCTAGACCAGGAAAATAACACTCCTATAAAAGACATTAGAATGATCTGATATGATGAAAGTTCAATTTATATGTCATGTTACATTTCCTGAGTTGATACTGTGGTTATATTAGAGAATATCTTTATTCTTGGAAAATGCATTCAAAACCATTTATGGGAAAGGGACTTGATGTCAACAACTTTACATGTAAATGGTTCTGAAAATAATATTAATGATATATATACACACCTATATATGTGCATATACACATTCTCTCAAAATGTTAGTGACTGATGAATTGAGTTTTCATGAAGAGTACATAAGAATCATTTGTATTATTCCTATAAATCTTCTGTAATATGGAAATTATTCCAAAATTAAGACCTAAAAAAAATTCTAAAAGTAGTGAAAGCTATCAGTACAAAGTATTGCCACACATTTATTTTTAGTGTTTGAAAATGCTCTGTTCATTGCTGATTGTTGCATAATGTATGAGCAAGATTTACAATATTACCATTCTATTCACAGTAATGGAAACACTGCATTGGAAATAGTATTTCCAGTTAAATAAAGTACAATTTTTTTTTTACTGTATTAAATATTTTCTGACATAATATTGAAATGTTCTGCAACCTAGCATAAGCCCTGACAGTGTTTTGTTTTTGTTTTGTCTTCCTAATGCAAGTACCTTACCTAAGCATTGATTGCCACGGCAGCCACTTCAAAGAGGGCTATCTGGAATAAACACTTTGCTAGCCCCATGGCTAAAGGGCCAGGCCTCCTCCAGATGCTGA
This sequence comes from Enhydra lutris kenyoni, assembly GCF_002288905.1. Lineage (NCBI taxonomy): Eukaryota > Metazoa > Chordata > Mammalia > Carnivora > Mustelidae > Enhydra > Enhydra lutris. Next base: position 43,814,484 of record NW_019154088.1, on the reverse strand, counting down.
GATTCCTTTGTTTTACAAATCTTGCTTGATTTCAGTGACTGACCATTTAGACCACTTCTTTTTCTCCTCCCAAAGCTTTAAATACCCACTCTTATATTTTAAATTTACCAATAAAGACTAAGCTCATGAAATTCCAAGCCCCCAACCCTTGACCTCAATAAAAGCAGAACCCAAGGCCCCTGTACTTTCTCTCTCCCCACCACCGCCACCCTGACCCCTGCAAACTCCTTGTGTGGTCTTAGTGTGGTACATTACTTCCAGGTCTCTTGAGTACTAAATCTTTATTTTTTTCAAATTCCCTGATGGCTATTGCCGAAGGGCATCTTGCAATCATAGTAATAACAATGAGGACCGGCCAACCACGAGGCTGATCACAATACTGATTATCTTGACAGGCTAAGACTGGCAGAAAACAGGCAAAAAAAATATCTATTTTGTAATCATTCTAATAGAGAACTGCTCAGGAATACCTTGTATGCATATGAAATAGGTTTAGTGCCTATAGCTGTACTTCTTGTTCTCAAATTACCATACTACTAATTGTAGATCAAGTAAATATTTATTTTATAGCTCCTTTTCTCCCTAAAGCTGCATTTTCTCACTTAAAAAGGAAATATGTAAAATTGGTGATGTTATAAAATATAATTCACACAAAATCATTTTTGTAAATAATATAAAAGTTACTGTAGAACTGTAGTTCTACTAAGGAAAGATTTTGCCCTGAGAAGTATAACCAACACAAAGAAGACTTTCTAGAGAATGTAGACTTTCTAAGGAATGGCTTTTATTTCTCCTTCCAAATGCCAGTTGAAGAATGATAATATTTCTTTTTCTTCATTAATGCCAACAGTAATTAAACACATATGGAAGTTCATAAATACTTAAAATACTGAGTTTTATCATAATTTTTATATGTCAATTAGAGGATAACTATTTTAATTTTGTTAATTCAGAGTCCGTGTTGATTACTGCATATTTTAACATTAAATAAATCATACAAAATTTTATATGTAAATAAGATATTACTTAAACATTATTATTTAGTGTTTTATTGTTGTTGTGACCATTCATAGATTTATTGGGGCTGGTATTGTTTGTATATGAAAAAGTTAAGTCATCAGATACGTAGACTAGTATATTTCATCTACTTTAAAAATAAGGAAAAATATTTTATAATTAATATTCCTTAAACTCAAAGATACAGTCAACTAACTAGCTTACACTGACTTTATCACTCTTCTAAAACAATACCTCCCAGGAAAGGTTACATCTTTTCAACTCCTCACCTTCATCCTTATTTTGTGGATAATAACCGACTCTATGTAGTGAGAAGACTTATATGCGATATACAGCCTTATACGCTTCTAGTTGTGTCACTTTAGTCAAGATATTTAACCTCTCATAATGTCTGTTTCCTGATAAACAAAATAGGAGTGTTGGCTATACCACACAGGGTTGTTTTCAACACTGTCTGTTATAAAGAGAATTAGATAAGATGAAATACAAGAACACTTACCACAATGGCATGTGGTAACTACTCAAAGAATGGCTATGAATATTTTTATTATAATTTTTCTTTCTCTCAGGTGACATGTGCAATTGTGCATATGGTCTGATTACGGACATTCACGTCCAACAATTGTCTATAATCTACTCCTTCCCTATGTTTCTTCAACTCTTGCCCAATTGCCTAAGGGAAATTACCCTCATATGTACCCCTCTCTTATTGCCACTTTAACTTTTATTTCTTTTAATTTTTTAAAGATTTTATTGATTTATTTGAGAGAGAGGGAAAGAGGAACACAAGTAGGGGGAGAGGCAGAGGGAGAGAGAGAAGCAGGCTTCCGGCTGAGCAGGGAGCCTGATTTGGGGCTCAATCTCGGGACATCAGGATTATGACCTGAACCAAAGGCAGACCCTTACTTAACAGACTGAGCCACCCACGCACCCGCAACTTTAACTTTTAAAAAATAACATGAATTACTGCTACTAAATACTGTACTGTCAATATACCAATTTATTGGAAAATAAATTTAGAATTTTTTAAATAATATTTTTTTACTAATTTTACTAATCCAAGGCAATATACTTTTCCTGCCAAAGACTAGCATAGTTACTATGCAAGAAATAGAATTTCTAATTTAAAATGACCTTAGGGGCACCTGGGTGGCTCAGTGGGTTAAGCCTCTACCTTCAGCTCAGGTCATGATCTCAGGGTCCTGGGATGGAGCCCGGCATTGGGCTCTCTGCTCAGCAGGGAGCCTGCTTCCCCCCCTCTCTTGCCTGCTGGTCTACCTACTTGTGATCTCTCTCTCTTTCTGTCAAATAAATAAATAATATCTTAAAAAAATATAAAATAAAATGACCTTAACAATAAAGGAAATTTTGGTTCAAGAACAAAAAACAGTATAAAATAAAATTCATACTTAGGATAACAGTGAACGCAGATTAACAATTTCATTAAAAATGCAGTATTTTCCTTATCTCCATTCCACCTTCTCTGTCGCAGGGCTCATTTTAAAGTTTGCTCCACTTACGATCACAGGATTACTGGCAACAACAACCAGTTTGCTTCTTGAACAGCCAGAGGGAGAATAAGTGTCTGTTGCTAAACCTATGCTTCTCAAATTTAATATGCATATGAATCTCCTGGGTGGGAATTTTGTAAAATTGAAAATTAGATACAGTAAGTCCTCAAGTTCAAAATCCTACCTTTCTAATAAGCTCCCAGATCAGATCCAAAGATGCTGTTGCATGGACCTCACTTTGAGTAACAAGGTCATAATGATGGTTCTCAAAGTATTGTCTTTTTCCAACCAGTAGAGCAATAATTGGGTGCTACCTAGGACCCCAGAAATTCTGGGGGTGAGGCACAGAAATCTGTTTTTTTAACAGCCCTGCCAGATGATTCTCATGTATGCCAAGTTTGAAAACCATGATCTAAATTATACACAAAAGACCTGGGTTTACTCTTACGAAATCCAGGTGATGGCTATGCACTGAGTAGCTTTAGCCCAATATAGTGATTCATTGATTCACCCAATCACTACAGGCAATGAAAATATAATAATTTTAATTAGTCTTTGAAAATAGAACTTTTCTTGTAGCTGGAGATGAGATATTTCCCATCCAGACTTCATGATGCCAACACAATGAGAAACTGGAGGAATGATAGGTGGAGAAAAATGATAATTTCCATTGGGTTCCATTACAAACCCAGTAGGAATAAACTGGATAGCAGGAAATTGATCTTAGAGTCAAGATGAATCAACAAGTGCTTCCTAAATGCCAACTTCCCTCTGTATACAAAACATTAAACTAGGTTCTGTGGGGCATAAAGGCAAGATGCAATTTAAATGAGAAAGTGTGAAACAAGGAGCACTCATTAGCCTCATACCCATTTAAGGGCCAAAATAAGTAATACCAAGGAAGGGAAAATCACACTGTAGCTTTTTAGAGGGGGGAAAAATTAGTGACCTTGAGAAAGAGCCCTAGCTGTTACTTAAAGCACTCATAAATACTAGATACTAAGAAGGGAAAAGACAGACATTCTAGGTTGAGTGAACTAGGTTGACTATAAAGATTCAGAAGAGAAAAAGCCAATCAGTCCTGCTAAAATAGATGGTTTGGGGAACTATAATGGATTAGACCAAATTATAGTTAGGCCAAATTATGTAAATCCATCAGCGTTAGGTTTTGAAGTCTGGATCAACTCTAGGAGATAGATATTATTATCTACAGTTTAAAATTGAGTCACTGGAAGACAAATTAACTTGTCAAGTTCACATAGCTAATAAATGGCAAGTTGAAAGTATAATCTGGAAAAGCTGAAGTTGGAGGAGATAACTAGGGGTTTAAGGTTGTAATCCTGACATGTATTAAGGAAGGCCTAGTCCAGGGTAGTGGCAGTGACAATCACACAGGGGTAGAGGATAGTGGGCAACTCTAGGGAACTTATTTTAGAGCTGGAGATACTACTAAGGGAGAACAGAAGCTATTGGAGACAAACGAAAGAGAAAGAAGTTACAGGAGAGAATCATGAATTCTAAGTAGGAGTAATTACAGTAATATTAGAAATATGTATGTAAGAAAGAGGTCAGTTTGGGAAGGAAAAAAAGTTTTTGTATATTTTGAAGTGATAGAGAGACATTTAGTTGAAATATAAGAAGGTAGATGGGTGCCTGGGTGCCTCAGGTGGTTAAGCAACTGCCTTTGGCTCAGGTCATGATGCTGGAGTCTCTGGATAGAGCCCTACATCAAGCTCCCTGCTCAGCAGGGAGTCCGCTTCTCTTTCTGACCCTCCCCCCTCTCATGCCCTCTCTCTCTCTCAAATAAATAAATAAAATCTTTTAAAAAAATCTTTAAGAAGGTAGAATGTAGAGATTCTGAGTATGGGCTTTATTGTTGGATAATATGAGATAAATTTCTGCTCTGTACCATAAGACCTAAGTGGTCTTGGCCAATCTTGATTTAGCCTTAGTTTTCTCATTTATAAATGGGACTAATGATAATAATACTAACTAGCATTGTTATTTTGAGAATTAAACAAAATAATTAATGTAAAGTACTTGGAAGTATTCCTTGCACATAATACATGCTCAATAAATACTAATTACTTTATACCTGTTATTTATTAACAAATGTCTAGATGACAGTTTCAGATTTAGTAGTATAATTTATATTCATAAATATGAAATTTGAGATCATGGAATGAATGAAGACTCTAAGGAAGAAGTTTAAACATTAAACAGAATAAAAATTATGACATGGGAACAAACCATATCATAAACATAGAGGAAGCCTAAATGAAAATTCTCACTCCTCTGAAGAAAACTCTAATCAAAAAAGACCACTGGTATGTAGGAATAAAGCCATGACCAGCCCTATAGGAAAGGCTGACATTTGTTGAGTACTTAGTTTGTGTCCAACATTAATATGTATTATCTCATCTGTGTAACACCCATTCTGTTAGTATCTCCATTTAATAAATGGGGATGTTGAAATATGTAGTTGTTCAAAGTCCATACAGCTTACATGTGATAAAGCAAATATCTGGCTACAGACAATCTTACACTAGAAGCCAGGGGTTTAGATACTAGACTGTACTCTATAATCCAAACTGCATAACCAGAAAAAGGAAAACATACAGCTGAGTGACTTTGAGTGACTTTTTTAATACCCCGTCAAAATGTTAAAGTACGGTGGTTTGAATGAGATAATTTATGCTGTCTCAGATATCTTAATACTTTAAATTTAAATTCATCCCAACCTGATTGTAAAGGGAAGGTAATTTAAAATTCATGTATGTTACTTAACAATTTTGAATTGATTCTTTTTTTTTTCTTCAAGGAAGCTATGGCTTAGTGAACATTTATTATGGAGAATTAAAGTTTTAGCTGACAGAAAAACATCAGAGACCCCACAGGCACAACTGAAATATAATTCTGTTGAAGTCTGTAAAAAATAACCTACAAATGAAGACTCAAGAGAATTTTATAATAATATTTTGTGTACAATGACTTTTCTTAAAATATCTCAGTAGACTTTATTATGAATCATAATTATAATCAAGCTTCAGAACATACCTCTGGGTGAGTTGTATGGGGGGGTGTGTATGTGTATTTTACCATTAGAGATAGTAGAAGGAATATTAATTTTTCAGGGTCATTTAAAGAGTCAAAGGCTGTAGTAGGAATAGAATTAAAGGTTTCTAACTCAAGTCATCTGATAGATATCACTATTGGTTTGCAAAGGGTTTGACAAAAAACATTAAAGTGTAAAGGTGTCAGAAGAAATCATAGTTGAAAAAAGAAGTATACTATGGGAAGGTCAAAGTAAGCAAATCTGAAAATTTTCTGAAGTTTAAGAATATCCCCACCTCTATGTTCTCCATATGCATCTCAGTTGCTCCATAATTTAAAATAATGAAGAAATTAAGAGGAAAAACAAATCCTAAATTGAACTTCTTCTGAATATCATATTTCTAACTGAAATATCAATGACAGGAAGAAAAGTTTTCTCTCTATAACCATCAGAGAGATAGTATACAAGGTATTTATTTTTTCTAGAGTCCTGGAATTAAGTATATAAACCAACAAGCATTTGTTTTTTTCCAATTTGGAATGGTACAATTACTGAAATTTGAAACAAAAATAAAATATAAAATGTAAAAATGTAAAAATTTAAAAATTTAGTTGAAGAAAGCAAAAGATTTTTATGTAATGTTCAATATCTAAAAACAATCTTAGTTTGGTTTCAAAAATTAAGTAAAATAGAAGAATTTGTGGCATCAGGGAAGTAGATAACCTTCTACAAATGTAGGATATCTTATCTATTCAACACTTAATCTGAACTCAATCTGAACTACTTTACCCCCCCTTTAATAGGTCTTTCAATGATATGTAAACAAACTAATGAGGTAAAAAGCTACTGACAAGACAAAGTTTGATTGAATATGCTTCTATTTTTCCCTAATCCTGTTCTTTGACTTTACTCATTATATTTTAAAAATGCACAAAGTGATATGGTACAAATATAGTTCTTTTACCTAAATCTCATCAAATTAAAGAATGGAAACATAATTTTTATCACATTTGTGCATCTAAGAAACAACAAAAATCTAATGTACCTAAAAATCAACATCAAATTCAGAACAAAAATTTTAATATTAATACATTTCATACCTTTAAGTAAATTTAGAAATTATCCTTTAATATATTTCACATGGTATTACCAAGACATTAGTAATATAATGAGGTTCAGAGATCATTTTTTCTCCAATCTTTTCAAAAGGTCAGATATGTCTAATTTCTCAGAGTCGGGGTAGAATTAGAATGAACTCTAACGTTATGGCTTTCTCCATTATAAATAATAAGCTGTTTCTTTTTCTTTCTGTGTAGGTGCTTTTGAGAACATAGATATCATCAAATCACCAGTTAGATATTTTTTTTCCCAAATTTCAATTTTGTGCTTCTACCTCATTTTAACTGATGAAATGGGTGTCAGATAATGAAAGTTCGTAAGAGCGGAGGAGATTCCAAAAATAAATGTGATTGCTACAACAGTATAATGCCCTAAAAATGATATAAAGGAATGATTCATAAGAATTCTCTGAATAAAATCATTTTTTCCACATAAAATTGTTTCAATTCTAGTCAATTTGCAATCAGTTCAATTTCTCTTGCCACTCTTTGAAGGACAAGAAGTCAAACCATTCTGTAGTTCTCTGCAAAGCCCATTTTCAATGACATCGCACAGCTTATACTTCATCATTCCATTAACAAAATGCTCGTCATCCAACCTTCAAAACCAAAAAGAAGACACATTTTAGCCCATCAGTAAATAGACCATCTGAGGTAATATTTACTGAGAAATTTCTACGTGACAAGGACCATACTACGTTTTACATGTCATGGAGTGGGGGGTGGTGTATAGTGGTTAAGAACACCGTCAAAGGAGTCTGCCTGGTTTTAACAGTTGATCCTACAATACTTACATTAAAAACATGTCATGTCCAAATAAACCATTCAATCACCTGAGAGGCTTCTCCAGATCCTCAGATATGCTTGCTGGGGTGTTTTTGTTTTTTGTTTTGTTTTGGGTTTTTTTTTTAAACTTTTTATAATTCCATGCTTCATGAATAGTTCTTGAAAATATTAAAAATATTAAAAATAACAATTAAATTAAAACAATTAATTTAAAAAAATAAATAAAATAAAAAATAAATAAAATAAATAAATAAATAAAATAACAATTAAATTAAAACAATTAAATTAAAAATAAAATATTAAAAATAACACTAAAGTTGGAACACTGTGCTTCAAACTGAATTCTAAGACGGTCCCCATGAGGGTTGTTGGGGGTAGGGAGGGAAAAAATGAAACAAGATGGGATTAGGAGGGAGACAAACCATAAGAGACTCTTCATCTCATGAAACAAACTGAGGGTTGCTGGGGGTTGGGGAGTAGGAGGAGTAGGGGATAGGGTGGCTAGGTGATGGACTTTGGGGAGGGTATGTGCTATGGTGAGTGCTGTGAAATGTGTAAGCCTGATGATTCACATACCAGTACCCCTGGGGCAAATAATACATTATATGTTAATATATATATATATATATATATATATATATATATATATATATATATATATAAAAGAAGGTCCCCATGATTATAATTACAGCCCTTTAGTGTACATGTGCCATATAACCCACTCCCCTTGGGTTTGGGTGAGACTGAATAGGATAGGATGCCACTCCTGTGATTAGGTTATGCTACATGGCAAAAACTAAGGGATTCTTTGGAAGCAATTAAGGCCCTTAATGGTCTTTGACATTACTTTAATCAAAAGGGAGATTGTCCTGAGTGAGCCTGACTTAATCAGGTGAGCCCTTAAGAGAGACTAGAAGCAGCTGAGGGATTCCAGATTAGAGCAAATTCAATGCAGTAGAGATCTCCTTCTCCCCAGATCTCTCCTGGGTGGCTCAGTGGGTTAAGCCTCTGCCTTCGGCTCAAGTCATGATCCCAAGGTCCTGGGATCGAGCCCCACATTGGGCTCTCTGCTCAGCGGGAAGCCTGCTTCCTCCTCTCTCTCTGCCTACTTGTGATCTCTGTCAAATAAATAAGTAAATAAAATCTTAAAAAAAAAAAAAGTAGAGATGTCCTTCTGGCCTTGAAGAAGCAAACAGTTATACTGCAAACTGCCAGCAGAGATGGTCATGTGGCAAGGCTCTGAGGATGGCCTCTAAGAACTGAGAGTGGTTTCTGGCTAACAAAAAGCAAGAGAACTGGGACCTTAGTGTCATAACCGTAAGAAACTGAACTCTGCCAGCAACCAATAAGTGGGGAAGCACTCTTTGTACCTCAGATGAGACTGGAGCCCAAGCCAACACTTTGGTTTCAGCCTGGTGGAGGTCCTGAGCTGAGGAGCCAGATATTCCATATCCAGACTCCGGGCCCACTGTAACTGTGAGATAATAAATTTGTGTTGTATTAAGCTACTAAATTGTATGATTTGTTACTCAGTAATAGAAACTAATAGAACCAGGGATCTAATTTACAACACAGTTCTAAAATATTTAGCTTCGTTTGGGACCTGGGCACACCTCCTTTCTCATCTATTGAGTAAAATGTTTAGGGAAATACCTTTGTGACTAGAATGCAGATTGCTAAGGCTGCTTCATTAAATTTTATGAAAAGGTTATGTCTGCTCATATGAATATACACTTATTAAGAAACAATAATGTATTTACTTTTATCCTGAAATTTACATAGATAATTTTAAAATATTAATGCTATGATTTTGCTTAATATTCTTATAAGGAAAAAAATTGAATAGAACCAATTTTAAGAAGTTTATAATCTGATTGAGAAGAAATAATTAACTTAAAATTTAGAAAGTGGCTTTACATACAAATATTAAATAACTCTCAACACTCATTGGCATTCCCATTTTGGCTCAAGATAGTCATGCAACAGAATTCCATCCATCGAAATCTGAGGGAAGGTCCACAGGTGCTACTGTATCTCTCAGCTTACTGCTATCTGGAGTATAGGTTTCATACTCAGGAAGGTGGCAACCATCTTGCAGCATGAGGGAAAGGCAAGAAATTCTACGATTATGTCAAACATCCACATTTATACTTATTTTATGTGGAGAAAAAAATGTATTTGTTTAGACTGATAATGGTTGAGTTTTCCATTACTTGTGGTGAAAGTTTTCATAACTGCCAAATTACAATGTCATAAGGCAATATTCATTTACATAGAGTAGAGTCCAAGAGTGTCATAATCTGTTGTCACAAGTAGAAAGGTGGTAGAAATCTCAGTCCCAGTCCCCATTTCCTCATCTCTTTATCTATGTACACTAAGCATTTAGGGTCACATTTACTTTAACATACTCCTTAAGATTAAAAAAAGAATGAAGGTGTCAGGGAGGAAAACTCCATTAATTTGATTACATAGCATATAAGCCTCTTTGAAGATTAAAATGGAAAAAAAAAAAACCTTCAGCAATAGTTCATGAAAACACTTATTAGTGTGTTTAGTTTATTTAATTGAAGGGTTTTTGGTACTCTTTATTCTTTCAAAAACAGACTTGAGAGGGCTTACAGACATATGTACATTATCACAAAAGGTGCTGATTAGTGATTATTAAAAAGTTGAAATTAATGGAATATATGATCAAACTAAAAATGCAATTAGAAGTACCAAAGTATTCTAATATAATAACTAACGGTAGTCTGTAAGTTCAACTCTTAGATTTTTAAAGAAATAAGAGGAACAAAACCACCCTCATATCCATGTCCAATGGCTAATAATACATTACCATTAAGAAGCTGAATAATTTTTATTTCTGAAACTGAGAGAATTTTCTCATGGTTTTGTATACCATCTCAGAATAACTTCCATTCATTAAAAGTAATAGCCCAGTCTAATAGCTAGTTCTCTCATAGCAATTGGAAAGGACAGTTCAGCAAATGGCTTTTGTATATAAAGACCTCACTAAATCAATAAAAAAGACATTAAAAACATAAAAAGAATAATAGACAAGGATTATGAATCTCTAATTTTTATATTAAGGACAATAGATGGTTTATATTTAGAAAAAAATTAGCTACATTAGTAATCAAAGATATGTCAATTAATGCAAGTAATGCAACAAGCTTTAGTTACTACTACACATTTTAAAAATAATAATAATATATTGACCATAGTCAATATATCGTAGTGACTATAGTACAACTTAAAGGGATTCATACATTGTCTATTGCAGAGCCAACTGTTCATCCTTTGGGAGGAATAATTTGCCATCTGCATTTAGGAGCCTTAAAGATGTTCATATCCTTTGACCTAGAAATTTACTTGAAAGCTATCCTGAGAAAATTAAAGCCAAATTTTGGGAAGATTCTGTAATATTGTTTACAACAGAAAAAAACAGAAGGGCTATAAATGCCTAACAATACTAGTTCTTCTTTAAAATGTTAAAAAATTTGAAATTACTTGGTAAATCTTGAGAGGAAAAACAACTCTGATACCTTACATTATATTATGTTACATTATGATTATAACTATTTTCAAATACATGCTTATAAATATACATATTATAATATAAATATATAAAATATACCTTAAGTAAAATAATATGGATGTGCTTATCATGGAAAAGATTATAAATATATAGCTATAAATACAGGACTTGAAATAGTGCTATGGTTAAAAAATAGGTTTTAGGGGCGCCTGGTGGCTCAGTGGGTTAGAGCCTCTGCCTTCGGCTCGGGTCATGGTCCCAGGGTCCTGGGATTGAGCCCCGCATCAGGCTCTCTGCTCCGTGAAGAGCCTGCTTCCTCCTCTCTCTCTGCCTGCCTCTCTGCCTACTTGTGATCTCTCTCTGTCAAATAAATAAATAAAATGTTTAAAAAAAAAAGTAGGTTTTAGAAACAAGTCATATGTCTAGCACATAATAAGTAATAACATAATGTTATTTCATGTTGGTTATTGAAAACAAAAGCCTAAAAGAAAATTAAGTAAAAATGTAGATCATTATTATTTTGTATAATGGCCATGTAATTAATTTTTTATCAAGTTAAAATTTTCAAAAAAGAGAAAATGTTACCTCTAAAGAAAAATTAAACTACTTAAGGTGAAATATACAACGCTAAGAACTCATCCTTTTTCTCGCCTTCTCCAATGAAAATCATAGTAACTTAGGCTGTTCATTATGGTCACATTTTGTAACAATTTGCTCTAAAATGAGAATGCCAGTTCAACTTAACCTGTAATGAAGAGTGTATACATTAAAACTGATTGAATGAAAAAAAAAAAAAACAAAACTGATTGAATGTACAGTTGTAAAAGTCCTTGTCCCCCACACATAAATCAACCCAGCAGAGCCTACTTTCTTTGGAATCCACATTACTTAACTATGTGCAACTAAAACAGAACTGATTGTTATAAGACTGTGAAATTTTAGGAACACAGAATTATTATTATCAAAGTTCTATTTAATTATTAATTTGAGCAATAGTTATTGATTAGAAGTCTGAAGTACCTAGTCAAAAAATTTTGATTACAAAGTAGTATGAGCATAGCATGAGTACGTAATTCTGAGTCACAGTTGGGGGTGAGGTGAGTAAAGCTGGCAAAGACATTGATTTGCACAGTAAAGCCACGTTTCTTATAGAGTGGGTGTCAAATCAAAGCTGTATTCCAAGCAAAGTTACACTACCTAAAAAAAATAAAATACCAATTAAATGCACACTTACATGCAGAATATGAGGTAAGCCTCAGGAAAGGAGAATTCTAGGCAATATGAACAACAAGTAGGAATGCAATAGAGAAACTAATAACAAAGCTTAGTTCTGTATAGGCAAAGCTTTTGTGGGTTATTTTATTTTAAACTAAATACATGCTTCAGAAGCAATTATCTGTCTGATATCATGAGGCCACGTACTGTAATTATAACATTAATATCAATTGCTAATAATAATTTTAGTATTTATGAGATTAAAACATTCAAATAACTATTTACATCGGTCTTGCATATAGTGTTTTTTCTCAACTATTTCATTCTCACCTGGCTTCCTGCCTCACTTCCGCAAGGGTCTCAAATTCTTTTGAGATTTAGTCAGAGTCATTCACAGAGAACGCGGATCGGCACATGTAATATGTTGATCTACAAATGACGTCAATGTGGAAGTCTCTGAATGTTGAGTATAAAAGGTTAACGCCATCATTTTATGTGAGACCCTGAGATTAAAGGAATGTATCTGAATAAGATGACAGAGTTAAGTAGTAGCAGAGTAGAAGTGCGACCAGTTCCTTTGAGGTCCAGTCCAATGTGCTCTTTGCACAGAATGATGCATATGAGGGTCCTACATATAACCCAAAACAGGAGTTCATTTCAGTCCCTCCTTTATGAAAACAAGGAAAAAAGGAAACAGAAAAAAAACAAAACCTCTCCTGATTCAAGTTGCTTCAACAGACCCAAGGAATTGTCTATTCTCACTGACTGATCGATCTTCTAATCACTATTTTCTCAATTCATTCTGAAATTGCTCTTTCCAAGGTCACTAATAACTTCCATTTTGCCAAATCATGGTCATTAAAGAATGACCTTCTACTCCAAATCCCAGCAGTATTAGACCCAATTGACTATTCTTTCCTGGAAACATTTTCTTGTCTTGGCTTCTGTGGATATACAATTCTTCTGTTTTGTACTTCTGCCTAAGAGAACATTTCTTTTTAGTGTGGTAGGTAAATAAGTAAGTAAATAGGTAGACAGATAAATTGACTTTAAATAAGGAGAGTTAGAAAGCTATTTCAGAAGTGGAGTAGTTTCGAACGGTTTTGAAGTATAAACAGAACTTTTAAAGGCAGTTGGGAGAGAGTATAGATTTCCATTTGGAGAGATTTTTCATATTTCAGAGCAAAGAATAGAGAGATTAATAAGGAATTAATATTTACTTTTTAATTCATGTTTGTTAATTGAGTTGAATTTTTTTTTCCAAGGAAAATATCAACAATTCTCTACTTCATTTCCGAGAACAGAAAAAATTAAAGTACTTCAAAGATAGGACAGATACAACTTAACCTTTTTTAATGTCAAGGAGAAATGCAAATTTAAATACATTGCAACCAATTTTTATTTTCTCCCAAATGACACTCTAATTAGCTCAGAAATACTAAATTGTATTAGTATTTCTAGTGAGCCAAGTAGTTAAATGATTATTATAATTTCATTCTCTTATAAGATGAAAAGTAGGAGATAACATACACATATCTATAAGTACTAAGAGGTAGAAATTGACAGAAAGTTACCTACACATGTCTAAATTAAAAATAAGCTTGTGATGTATGTTTGATTCCCAGTTGACTCACATGTCACTTTAATTCTTGCATCTAGTACTTGGTCAGTAAATATGAAATGAATCACTAGGCTTATAGGTAAAACAGTTAAAGAAGGGATTAGAGAATACCAGAAACCCAGTTACTTTTCTGATGGTAAATGCAATAATGGAAGGAAAATCCTCACCATTGTTACTTAAATGAACGAACTGATTTTGATTATTGAATTCAAACTACTGTGAGTCTAATCCAACTACCATCTCTCACTGTGTTAAATACTGATGGTACAAGAATGACTATTACCAAGCCCTTTGTACTAAAAAAGACAAGGAAAGGGAAAAGTGTATAACAAAAGTTTAAGGCACTGTTTAGGTTGTTTGAGCTTACATTTTGGAAAAACAACTTTACTTTTTATTAAATGTTTGAGTACATGTCTGAGCCTTTCAAAACCTGCAAACTGAAATGGTTTTTTCCTATATAGGGCCATCTGAAATATAGAAGGTGGTTGATGTGTATGATAAAACAAAAACAAAAACAAAACGACAACAACAACAACGAGATAAGAAGTTTCATTGGAGCAGGATGGGTCAACCTGGTTAGTCTGTGACCCATAAGCAAAGACATACCTGCTTGCATGGACTTAACTGAATGGTAAGAACTTAGGTGAAGCAGGCAGGATACCGCTCTGCTGATGCTCCATAGATCTCCTGGCCAAACCTATCGCCTTAAAGATTCTGGAAAGGCACTTTGGCATTGAACCTCTCCAAATAGAGAGACAGTTCAGAAATCTATGTTTAGACTATACTCCTCCTTAAATCCCCCACAAATTATACTTAAAATTTGCAAAGTGAGGTATGTGCTATGATGAGTGCTGTGAAATGTGTAAACCTGGCAATTCACAGACCTATACCCCTGGGGATAAAAATACATTATATGTTTATTAAAAAAAAAAAAGAGAGAAAGAAGGAAAGAAAGAAAGAAAGAAGGAAATGATACAAGAAAGGTCTAAAATGTAAAAAATGTTGACTGAAGTTGAGAATAAACATTTGGATAAACAAAAATAAATAAATAAAAATAAAAAGATAAAAACACACGCACACAAATTTGCAAGGTGACTTATAATAACTTTTGAGTTGGAATAATCTTCAAAAATGATTATGAAACATAGTAAGATTATGAATGACTTAGAAATTGTTAAAGTATTCTAAAGAAATAAAAATGTAAAGAAATGATGTTTTAAGCCTATGTGTCTGTGTGTGCGCGTGCAACACAACACAACACAACAAAGTAATCTAACTTCCAATGGATCTGGTCAAGTTTTGAAACAATCAGTATGATCTATTCTTTATAGCTTCTATTCTTAGTTTTCAGCCATTACTAAATAGAAAAATGAGATCTTATTGTCATTCTACCAATAACTCAAGTAATCTCAGGACTGTTATTATCAGGATCATAAACAAATCAGGTTGTACTATGTACCAATTTAAAATTGGAAATAAAAGATACATATAATCAGGAGCAATCTCTGAATGTTACCAGGAAGGGCTGGTGATTTCTATCACATTTCACAGATTAGTACTCTTCACATTTACCATGATCTCTTGCTCCCCACCCCCAAAAGTCAGATGCTTGATTTTATTAGCAAACTGAGAAGAGTTTCATCTTTCAAGAAGGTTCCCAAAAGCTGAAATGACTAATACATAAAGTCATGCTGTTGTTTAATTGATTTACCACGAGAAATGTGCCTCTCCTGGGGGGTGGCATAACCACACATTCAGATGTAGACAAGGGCCAATTTCTACTCAGATGGATGCTTGTCAGACATGATATCAGAATAAGGGAAGAGAGATTAATGCAGGTAATTATGATATCCAGCTGAGACTGTAATGATCTTGCCAATGAGACTGGGGTACTGAAAATCCTTTGAATAGGATTCCCTTCCCCTAGATGACAACTGGATAGGCATTGCCAACATTTTGATGGCTTGTATTTTAAGCCACAAATGAAAAATCTTCTCTTTAGTTGATACAGTTTCTTTAGACGTGATATAATATTTTATTTAGTAGGAATCTCATTTTATTTGTTTGTGAGTATCTCTTGGAGGCTATGCATATGGAGTATGCATACTTAAACATGCAACCCTCATAAAGTGATTTTTATTGTCCTCTTTAAGAAGCTCCTGGGAGGGGCGCCTGGGTGGCTCAGTGGGTTAAGCCGCAGCCTTCGGCTCAGGTCATGATCTCAGGGTCCTGGGATCGAGTCCCGCATCGGGCTCTCTGCTCAGCAGGGAGCCTGCTTCCCTCTCTCTCTCTCTCTCTTTGCCTGCCTCTCTGTCTACTTGTGATCTCTCTCTATCAAATAAATAAATAAATAAATAAATCTTTCAAAAAAAAAAAAAGAAGCTCCTGGGAAACTTCACTCTAGTCCTCAAAAGCCCACAATTCCAGTGCCCCACTGGAGCACATAGTACAACGATTTCACCTGCAGGATAGCATGACTCCTAACATACAACTTTAGTCATGTTTTAAAATTGTAGGGCCATGTTCTAGGTAGTCTTGACTTTTTTATGTCCTTTTAACTTACTATTATGAACTCAATGATTGTCACCATAAAATTCATATGCTAAAGCCCTAATCCCCAATGTGATGGTATTTAAAAATGGGGCTTTTGGGAGGTAAGTAGGGTTAGATGATGTCATGAGGGTGGGGTCCTCATGATGGTACTAGTACCCTTATAAGAAGGTGCAAATAAAAAGGCAAGCCTGAAAGGCTTACAATTATTTGTAATATATTTTTCTGGCAAAGGATTTATACCCAGAAAGAATTGTCATAAATCAATAATAAAGGGAAAAATATCCAATAAAAAAATGGATGAGAGTTGAAACAGGCAGTTTGCATAAGTTCTATAAATGGCCAATAATCACACAAACGTGTATTCAACATTAGTCATCAGGAAATGCAAATTAAAACCAAAATTAGATGTCACCCTAATAAAAGAGATTTTGAAAGGGTTGGATATAACCAGGTTGAGAAGGTAAAAGTAGTGAACTCTCATGCCTTGCTGATGGGAGTGGAAAATAATATAATCACTTTGGAAAATTGTTTTCCATTTCCTCATAAAGTTAAAGATACACTCACTTTATCACCCAATAACTAGATCTTGGAGAATTTACTTGAGAGAAAGAAAAACACATATCCACAAAATGACTCATACAAGAAATTCTTAACAGTTTTATACAAAATAGCAAAAAAGTAGAAACAACCCAAATATCCATTGCTAGGTGAATGGCATATTCATACAATAAACATTTACTCAGCAACAAAAAGACAAAGAAACTACTAATACAACACTGGGAATGAATGTCAGAATTGTTGAGAAATGAACACATGTAACTTTTTGAGTGATGGCAACATTCTGTATCCTGGTAGAGGGTGAATACTTTTTGGCAAAACTCACCAAATTGTATTTACAACTAATTTTTTAAAATGGAGCATAAAAGTGGAACATTGAAGAGTAAAAATTAAATGAATGTGTTTTATGAAGTTCTGAAGCAGGTAAAACCAACTTATTGGTGATTGAAATGAGAACAGATTTTGTCTCAGAGTAGAAGGGTCTGACTAGATGGAGAACTAGGGGACTTTGTGGGGTTAGGCTACTGCTTCTATATCTTCACTAGGATGGAGGATACATGGGAGTTCACATTTTTCAAAACTAAATTGAATTGTAAATTAATACTTATCCATTTTTGTCATACATATAAATAAGAACAGAAAAAGTCAATTGTTTTGGGTCTATTCCTCTATTTTTGTGTTAATAGCATCCTGTCTGAATTATTGATGCTTTATAATAAGCCAGGATATCTGATAGTGTGTGTCCTTAAATATTTTTTTTCCAGATTTCTCTTGGCCACTCTTATGCTTTTCTATTTCTATTTACATTTTAACATTAGCTTTTCAATTCAGACATACATACACACATTTTGATTGGTATTGCATAAAATCTATAGATCAATTTGGGTTGAATTATAATTTTAACAATACAGTCTTCTAATCCATAGCTATTTAGATCTACTTTAACTACTTCAACTATTGCTTTGTAGTGTTTCTTTTTAGAAATCTTGCATACTTTTGTTATCTTCATTCCCAGATATTTTCTATTGTATGAGCATATTGTAAATGCCGCCATTTTTTTCAATAATATTTTGCATTTGTTGCTTGTATAAGAAACTATATTGGCAGATATTTTTTTACCATAATCTAGAAAACTTGTTAAATTTCACATCAATTTTTATCAATGCTCATATTTTTATGTTTATACATATTATGTTTATATATATTTTATACTTATGTTTATACATGTACATATTTATGTTTATACATATTATTATACATATACATATTTATACATATTTTATGTTTATACATATTTATACATACATATGTAAAATGCATATATATGTGTATATATAAACATGTAATTTAAACATATATATGTTTAAAATTTTTATCTATATACATATAAAATTTTTTCTGATTTTTATATGCACAATAATGTCCTTTGTAAATAATGACAGTTTTCTTTTTTTTATTTTTTTATTTTTTAAAGATTTTATTTATTTATTTGACAGAGAGAAATCACAAGTAGGCAGAGAGGCAGGCAGAGAGAGAGGAGGAAGCAGGCTCCCTGTGAGCAGAAAGCCCGATGTGGGGCTTGAACCCAGGACCTGGGATCATGACCCGAGCTGAAGGCAGCGGCTTAACCCACTGAGCCACCCAGGCGCCCCAGTTTTCTTATATATATATATATGTGTGTGTGTATATGTATATATATATATATAATATAATAGTAAAAATTGTGAATATCTAGGTTAGATGTTAAGTGAAAAGAAAAATTTCATATACCATCTGGTTTCCCTCAATTTCGCCTATATTTTCTTGCCACTGTGAAGTAGCATGGATTTGAGGGACAAGATGCCAAGAATAATAGTCCTAAAATTTAGGACTCTCTCCATGGAGAACTCTTGTGTACATCTTATAATCTAAAAACTAAGGGTTAACAGTAAACTGTCTAAATACCCATTTGTTTTTACTGTCATTGTTAATAAATACTGGCTTATTTTCTGTTTTAGTTTTTTTATTGCTGTCACAACAAATTACCACAAATTCACTGGCTTAAGACAAGATAAATTTATGATCTCACAGTCTGTAAATCAGAAGTCTGAGTTGTTCTGCTGGTTTTTCTGCTCTGGTTTCCATAAAGCCAAGACCAAAGTGTTGGTGGCTGGGCTGCTATCAGGCGGCCCATTCAGGCTGTTGGCAGAATCCAGCTCCTTATGATTACAGAACTGATCTCCCTGTTTTCTTTCTGGCTGTCACCTAGTGACCAGCAATGACCCTGAAAAGCCTCACTCTGATCCTTGCATGTAAATTCCTACATCTCAGAGGCAGCACAAAGGCACACTTAATTCTCCTGTTTGGAATCTCTCTGCCTTTCCCTTTTGTCTCATTGCATCTCCCTTGCCTTTACAGGCCAGGAAATTCCCTGTGTTTAACGGCTCAAGTGATTAGATTGAGCCTACTTGGATAATTCAGAATAATCTCTCTTATTTTAAGTTCAGTAACTTTGTTCGCATCTTCAAAGTCCCTTTTGCCATGTAAGGTATCATATTCCAGGCATTAGGTTGTGGACATCTTTGGGGCTCAAAGAGCATTATTAGGACTATCTCATTTTTTCAGTTTCTTTCAGAAATTTAAAGGATTGGCCTTTCCCCACATCAAACGAAGTGCTTTCTTGATTCTTTCTAGGAGGGACTGTTTTTTTTTTTTTTTCCCATAGTGATGTCATCACTATCCACCTCTATCATTCTGTTATTGTCTCCCCAACTGTATTAAAGCTGTGCTCTCTTAGTATCAATGCTCCTTTATATTTTTCCTGTGAAATGGTCTGGCTTTTACTTGTCTCTACCTAATGGTCTTTAAAGTAGAGCCAGTCAAAATTATGTATCTGCAATTCCAGATGTTCTCTCTATAGTTAGATGTTTCCATCAAACATAAATGATTACAACAAACATCATGTAAATAAATTACTGCTCTCATCACATAGCAGACAGATGGGCTACTTCCCAGCAAACTAAGTTGTTCAATCAGTATATTGAGAATTCTATGTTTAAATGTTTATAATTTTGTTTTTTGTTTTTTGTTTTTAGTATAGCTCTTCAAAACATTTTTGTGGATCTGCTTAATATGACTTACTTAAACATGGATTATGTGAGGGAAATACAATTACTTAGTACTTTTTGAAATAGTTTATGTAACATCACTTCTTCCAAAGATCACAAGGAGTGGGAGGTTTCAGATGTATACCCCTGCTTCTTCTAATTTATTATTGACTTCTTCTCACCCACAGGGCAACTAGCTCTTCTTTATATTTTGACTTATTTGGCATAGTACTACTTTACTCAAATTACAAATGTGCTTTTTTAAAAGGTGTATACTTACAGATTGCAACTTAAGTCTTTTAAGTTTTAAAATGGGAAATAAATATCTATTTATAATTAAGTCTCAGAACTCCTCTGGTCCATATATTGAGAATTGGCAAAGCATCAACAAGAGACATTTCAGAACAAAGGAATGCTCTGGTTACATACAATATCATAATAAAGGACTGAATGGGAAAATGTTGTTAACAAGCAATACTTCAGTTGCATATAAAAGTAATTAATCCCATTATTTAGGAGTTCTATATTGTCAGCCCGAAATGAATCATTTTCTGCTTGACTATATAGATGTTTCATATTTCGAGCTAAAAGTACAAAGAGGAAGTTCTCTCATATTCTATCTCTTCAAATTATAACAGATTATGAAATTCAGAGAGCAATAGAAAAGACTGGTGAGAAGAGGTTGTACAGATTTATGTTAAGGGAACACAGATCAGCAGAATGTAGGTAGCTAGACCCTTCATCCAACTCTAACACAACATCACTTATTCATTTCAATCATTCATTTATGTATCTGGATCTCAAGGTCTTCTCGGTAAGATGGCCATATAATGTCTTGTCTGCTTGAACAAAGAGGGTTGACTCAGTTTGTTCAAACATGGAATTTTGTGAATAGGAAAAAAGACAAAAGTCATGTCGTCCATTTTTCTAAGTGACACAGCCTTTTTTCAAAACCTCAAACTCAATTCTATAACACTAAGAAATAAGCATACAGGGGCGCCTGGGTGGCTCAGTTGGTTCAGCTCAGGTCATGATCCTGGAGTTCAGGGATCGAGCCCCGCATGGGGCTCCCTGCTTGGCGGGGGCTCTGCTTCTCATTCTGCCCTTCCCCCTCATGCTTCTCTCTCTTTCTCTCTCATTCTCTCTCTCAAGTAAATAAATAAAATCTTAAAAGAAATAAAAAATTTAAAAAAGAAATAAACATACAAATGAGCCTATGAGCAAATTTATGTAAGAAATATGTAATATTTATATAGTATATACAGGATAAATTCTATTCAATGAGAATTACAAATTTAATATTTTATATAAATATATAATGTAATGTGTGTTTACATATATATATAATATAGTGTGTGTTTATCTATCTATCCATCTATCTGTTGGGAAAGAATGGAAGAAAATTTTCCTGTATTAACATCAGTTAATCACTGAGTGATAAGTTTAGGTAAAATTTTCACTTTCTTGTGTTCTTTTATATTTTCCAAATTTTCTATAATGATTAAATATTGTTTTCATTAATATTCTTTATTAACGCTGATATATACCCATATCTGAAATTATATATAATAATAATAAATAGAAGACAGGTCTTTGGGAACCTCATCTTCTAAGACATGGGTTTTCTTGATGATTCTGAATAATGGAAAACTGTTAAATAAATTATTTTCTTTCCATAAGAGTACAATTTAAAATAAATGTATCAGTGAGTATTAAATGAAATTAAATTGAATCACCAAGATAATATAAGAAAAATATATATGCATTATATTATGTATACATAATGCTTATATGAGAAATTATATAGGATATTTCTTTTCTCAAGTATTATTATAATCCCATAGTTATAAGGCTCTATCAGAAACAAAAATCATAACATGAAAATTCCTAATTTATCCCCTTTTGATATAAAATATGTATAAAAATAGAAATAAAAATTAAGAATCACCTCTTTTTTATTGTTGAGGACTTTCTTTTAATAAGCAACAAATATAATCTTAAATTATTTGAACATGTACATGCATTTTACATTCTTCTCAAAGTTGAACAAAAAAGTCTACACATACTTATGATAGTTCATAGGTAGCATCCTTAAAAAATAGATGAATACATAGCCCTTATAGAAAGTTTCATCTGCAGATAAATAATATTAACAACATATTCTTTAGGTTAATACCCTCATTAACTGGGTAAGAAAATTTCAATTGCCATGGCAACACAAAATGGGTGGAGACCTACATATATATTAGCTCTGGAGATTTTATAGTTATTTGGCTCTATAAATAGTTTTATGTTTTATAAAAGAAATCAATGTCACTAGCAGTAGATATTATACTAGACTTGTATGTACTATTCACACCAAGCATAAGCCTTCATTCAAATAATCCTAATGAAAAATAACTAACAAACCTTGAAAAATGTTAACAAAATATAATCTTTTAAAGGAAAGGCAGAGAAATGAGAAACCCAGGGGAAAATTGCATTACCTGAAAGAAGGTAGGGAGTTTGTTCCTTATATAAGTATATGTGAAAAATTCTACCCCAGGAGTATAATGTCATAATATTGAAACAAAATAATAATAGATGGATTCCTGTTATAAGTTAAATTGAATCCAGATCAAATTATTTGGCAATTTCAACAGCAGAAAATATCTGAACTATTTAAATTGATTTATGTATTTTACTTCTAAATACATGTTTATATGATATCGTAGCTCTGATCTCTACCAGTTTTTGTTAGATGTAATCAATAAGTAAAACAAAACACACCGGTATCTGTAGATAAAATCACTATTAGTCAATGGAACTAAATATATATATGTTAGGAACTTATTCCCCAATTCAGCATTATTATAATCTTAATACACTGTAATCTTGATTATATGTAAAATCCTAAATTATACACAGCAATATTAAAATGATATAGAACATAGTTTATGAACCAGAAAATAGAAAATCCAAATGCCTCCTCTCTTCTAAATCTACTGTTTTGCTCATTTACAAGAAAATACTATTTTTTTAAATGACCAAATTTAAAACACCTACCCATAAAGTGTCAATATTTAACATAATCAGAATAGAAACAAATGAATATCTGAATTTTTAAAGCAAATGCAAAAGATATGGATCCAGATAAACAAATAAAATCAGCCAAGTATTCAAATTGCACAAGATTTTCACTGTTCTTTAAAATGACCTCATCCTGATTTTGTTTTATATTCAGCATTGCAAGGCAAAGTCGCTCAAGGTGACTGTTTCCTTTGCCTCTCTACATCTATAAAAGTTCTTTGCATATAGGTTGGGGCACTCAGTATTTGTTGAATGGATTAATGCTGTTTGTATAATACCTATTATTGGTAAACACAATACCACACATTTTTAGAAGACTTTGCCCAGTGTACCCTCAAGATAAATTACAGCAGGCAGTGATATTGCAAGTATGATAAAGTAGTCTAATATGTCCCCATTACATAACACACATGCACTAATAAAAGAGTAAAGTGCAGAAGTTCATGGTTTAAATTTGCTAGACTGAGACTCTCCTTATATTTTCCTTATTTTTTTATAATATATATATTTAAATCTGTCATTTATTGGCTAAAGTCTTTAAAAAGAATTAATGTTCAGAACATTTTTTTAATTAAGTTGACCATCTTAAATGTTGAAATTTTACATATACAATGATCAATAGATACATTTATAAATATATTTAGAAAAGTCTGATATTCCTGGAACTAATAATATAGAAGCTATAAGACAAAAAAACCTAACCCGTAATTTATAATGTAAATAATGATAATACAGCTTGTGTAAAGGCTAAAATTAGGTCTCACAGTTTTATATTTTGTCTATTTGGTAAAGCTGCATAAATATTTAAATTATAATTATCGCCTGATGTAAAAAGCTTAATTGTGCCATATTTTAAGTATGACATAGGGAATTATAATAGAAAGAAAAATGAAATACTTTCAATTCTTAAAATATATAGATTTTCTTGCTGTAATACATTCATAGATAGCACTTTTTCTTGTAATTAATTAACATTTGATTGAATTTCCTAATATTACAGTTCTGTTAACATACAAAACCTGTATAATTTGTGCAGTCTTCTTCCCATCAGGCATGAATATAATTATCCCTTATCTTTCAACACAGCCAAGTCCTGTAAATATAATTACAAATTTTTATGTTTACTCAAGCATAAAAAACTCATAAAATTAATGTTGTATTTATCCTCATTCCTTTGTCAGTTATTAAAATGCACCAGGGATTTCTTGAATTCATCTTCAACTACTACAATTTCTAGCTAGAATTCACTTTTACTTTATTTTCAAACTTTAACAAAGGCACATGTATTCAGACTCTCAGCTATTGTTAGAAGTTTATGCTTCCAACATCATAAAAACTGAATTTGATTAGAAATTTTAAAGAGTAGAAAATGGGAAGTATTAAAATTAATTTAGTGGTCCATCTTTAATCAATGCACCAAAGCATGCCCCTTGGGAAAATATTTATATTTCAAAATTTGTCTTGTGGATGCTCAGGAGTCTTTAGTTCTAATGTCTCAATACGAAACTATAAAATATATTAAGTGATAATAAAAGTCATCATAAAAGGCCTTTTCATTGCAAGATGAGTAACCCATATTTTTAACATGTTTTTTTTTAAACTTCAAGTTTTCAATAAGTAGGTCTTATCCCAATAGCAATAAAAATCCTATGTAATCCTATAAATGTTGACAACTATGGAATTTTGATGAAAACTTTAGGGTGGTCCCTTTTTATCTGGGAAATAATATAATTAATCAGTTCATAATATTTGCAGAAAACTAGGTGCAAGCCTTCATGCTTGCCATGCTGTTTGTTGATTTTACTGATGAATCTTCATTCTACATTAAATACAGGAAAACTGCTATATTTGACATTTGCCTGCCCCAGTTTGCAAATTAACCTATGAGCTTAAATAATGACAAACTCATGAGAGAGAAGTTGCTCAAGAGGAAGTATTGCTATACCTAAGATACAACTTTCTTCCAAAGATAATTTGTTAATTTATATTAACAGATAGTGTTTTTTATGGATTTTAAATCACATGTTCTCTAGAATCATATATTAATTGGATACTGAAACTAAAGTCTATAGTTTTCACTTACATTTCAAAAAATTAATAAAAACCTTCAGAGATTTATTTTGTGCCAGATACATTTCAAAGAACTTTACAAATAATACTCATTCTT
Source organism: Enhydra lutris kenyoni (assembly GCF_002288905.1). Classification (NCBI taxonomy): domain Eukaryota; kingdom Metazoa; phylum Chordata; class Mammalia; order Carnivora; family Mustelidae; genus Enhydra; species Enhydra lutris. Next base: position 43,789,190 of record NW_019154088.1, on the reverse strand, counting down.
CATAACAATATTATCTCCATTTTACATATAAGTAAGACGAGGCACAGAGAGATTATATATTGCTTAAGGTCATACAATTATGAAGCATTAAAGTGGTTTTCAAATAGAGGCAGGATGATTTCTAAGCTCCATGAACTCCATTCTGATGAAAAGCTGAAAATGATTTCTAAGCTCCATGAACTCCATTTCTGCTGAAAGCTGAAAAAGAACTTTACATTTTACATTTTCCTTTACATTTTCTCAAAGTTACTAACAATGCTATTTCTAGCTTTTTGCTCTCTAGTTGTCCAAATTCCACTAATAATTTATACCCTTGTTATTTATTAAAAAAAAAAAGACTACATTTTCCCATTGAATTGCATTGGTCTCTTGGTTGAAAATCAATGGAACATGTATGTGTGAACCTATTCTGTTCAATTGATTGATCTATAACTCCCCTTTCATATACTGTCAAAACATTATCTTGATTATTTTAGCTTTACAGTAAGTCACAAAATTAGAATATGCCCTCCAACTTTATTCTTTTTAAAGTTTTCTTTGTTATTCTAGGTCCTTTGCATTTCCAAATAGATCTAGGAATCTGCTTGTCAATATGTTTAAAAAATGTCTACTAGGATTTTAATTGTGATTACATTAATCAATTTGAAAACACCTGACATTTTCATAACACTGAATTTTACAATCTGTCAATAGGATTCATCTTTCAGTTTATTTAGGTCTTTCATTTCACTTGGTAATGTTTTGTTGTTTTCACTCTAATGAACTTGGGTGACTTTTGTTAGGTTTATTTCTAAGTAACTTAGAAATAAGATAAAAGATATTCTGAATGGAATCGTTTTATTTCATCTTCTAAGTGCTACAGGAATATAAAATGAAATTGATTTTTGTATATTAATTTTGTTTCCTAAAACCTTGCAAAATTCACTAGTAGTTCCTGTAGATTCCTAGGGATCTAGTTAACAACCATATAATTATAAAACAGAGATGGTTTTACTTATTTTTCAATCTCATTTTTATTTATTTTTTAAAATTTATTTTATTTTTCTTGCCATTTGATGTCTAGTGCAAAATTAAATAAAATTGATAAAAGTGGTGAAAAAAGCCATTCTTGATTAATTTTTTCCCAACTTTAGGAGGAAAGCATTCAGTCTTTCACCATTAACTGTACCTATACTTTTTTTCATAGATACCCTTTATTGGCTTAATGAAATTCCATTTTATTTCTAATTTGCTAAGAGTTCTTTATCATGAATGGAGGTTGAGTTTTGTCAAATACTTTTTCTGCCTCCTAAAATTATTGTTTAGATTTTCTCCTTTATTCTCTTATCATAGTGAATAACATGGATAGATTTTCAATGCTAAGCCAATCTTGCATTTCTGAGATAAATCCTATCTGGTTATATTATTGTTATCTCTTTTTCAATTTGATTTTGCTAGAATTTGTTAGGAATTTTTATATCTATCTTCATGAGGGATACCAACTTATGATTTTCTTTTTCTCTAATGCCTTTGTCAGGTTTTGTTACTAGAGTTAACAGTTATGTTATTAGAGGTATGTTATTAGAGTTAGGCCTCATAAATTAGGGTACACAAGAGTCCCTCCTCATTTTTTTATTTGAAAAATTTTTTGGACAAGTTGTTTAAGATTAACTTTATTATTTCCCTCATTGTTTGATGGAATTCATCAGTAAAACATCTGGAACTGAAGTTTTCTTCCTAGAGATGGTTTTGATAATGAATTCCATTTATTTAATAGACAATGGCCTTATAGTTTAGTTCTTCTTGTGTCAGTTTTGAATCTTGCATTTTTTAAGGAATTTGTTCATTTCATCTAAGTTTCTTGACCAATATAACTAGAGGTTTGTCAATATTATTGATCTTTATAAAGAACTAGTGCTAGTTTTTGTGTTAATTTTTTCCGTGTTTATCTACTTTCTTTACTGTTCTCCTTACATTTATAATTTTCTTCCTTATACTTTGATTTTACTTTGCTCTTCTGTTTCTAGCTTCATGAGAAAGAAAACTTAGGCCATCAATTTTGGGCCTTTCTTCTTTTTAATTGTTTAAAGCTATATATTCCCCCCTAAGTACAGCTTTAGTAGCAACTGATAATATTTTGATATGTTGTATATTCTTGTCATCCAGTTTAAAATATTTTCTATTTTTTTGTGATTTATTTCTTGACCCATCATTTATTTTGATATGTTGTATTTAATGTTATCCTGAGTAATTTATTGTTAATAATTTCTAAATAAGTTTCATTGTGGACACATAGTATAGTGTGTACATATATTTTATGTCTTTTTCCTTTTAAAGTACATGAGAACAGTCAGTGTTTGTCAGAGGTAATTTGATTTGAATGTAAAGTGTACTTTATTTACAGAGTCAACTGTCACATATTAATATTTGATATCACAGGAGTGAAAGTAGGACCAATGAAGTCTTGCCTGAATGAGAAATCAAATAATTTTTGCTCACTTGTAAGGGGGCTATCATGAAGTATAATGAGTGTAATTTCACAATTTTTGTGTTTTTTTGAGTGACAGTCGGGCTTAGAGAATAAGATAGAATTGTTGTTGCCTTATGTATTTCCCAAAATATTCAATGCTCCAGGAGAAATTGCCTACATTTCATGTTTTTCAGGGTTGCCTTGAAGCCTACAATACTTTTAAGCTATTAATTTCATAGCATATTCTGGAACCACAAGGGATTTATTAAACATATAGATATCTTGCACTCTAAAGAAAAATGGTTTTTACATACAGAAACAGATATTTGAAGATCTTGTCATGAGGAGGAGATAAAATCCTTTTATATTGCTATTTGGCCTCCCCAGTGTTACTAATGGGGAATATTACTTGTCTTCAAATAAGTAAATGCCTGCTACTAAATACCCTGTAGCACAGCTACACAGGCTCACCATAGCCCAAGTGGAAAGCAAATCACTCCCTCACAAATCTGCTCTACGGACAGCTCCCTCATCTCCCCAAAGACCTATCCCAGAACTCCCAACAGGAATACTGTATGCAACACTAGAGCCATACTTCAAGTCAGACAATGCCAAGTTTACTCTCTAAGTTTTGTCATTTATCATTTGCTGAAGTGGTAAGTGACACATAGAAGGTTTTTTTCTTCTAGATAAGAAAGAAGTATGTTCTAATAAGAGGGGCATGTTATATATTATAAAAGCAAACATTCTGCTATAAAGGATAGCTCAACCTTGTTAAGCTTTTGCCTGTACCTCTCTAAAATTCCAAAACACCTAAGTCACAAATGTGTTGCAAAAATCTAAATAAAATACTAAGTCTGAGAACAGTTTGTAAACCACATTATAAATGTTAGTTTATCTTAACCTTTCAGTTGCAGTAAATAGAGAGCAATCAAGGAACTACCCTCAAACATTTATGAAGTAGAAATTTTAGAAAATAAAGCTATTAAAATGTGAGTTTACTATTTTAATAAAGATTGATTTTTGATTTACAAAATATGTCATGTGATAGTGAGTCAAATCCTAGAAAGATAACCTGATAAAGAGAACTGCCTACATTTCTAAATAATTTCAATCATATTAAAACAATTTCAGAAAAAACAAATTTTTAAAAATCAGAGATATTTACACCAAGCTATGCAAAATGTCATTTATATGAGACTATTTTTTAATTCTAAAAGGAATATATAAATGTATAAAACATGAATCAAATATAAAAAATGGCATCCTCATTTGTAATGAGTATATTTTATATATTAATAGAAATTATTAAATATTGTCATTAGTTTTAGAAAATTTAGTCCTTTTTAACACAAGGTAATCTTTCTTGGGAAATAACACATTTTGAAACTGAGGTAATTTACTAAGTGATTATTTTTGCTACTACTTCATGTGATTTAAACTAAACCCAAGACATTAATAACAGATCATGCTAGTCCTCAACTTCACCTAGTCCTTGATCCTTGTTTACAAGTAACCAATGTCGAGGTTACTTGTCCAGCAGGTAAGAAATGATATGGATATAATTTGTTTTCTCTTTGATAAAGACGTTACTTTAAGATGTGTTAGAGCTGTTGTAGGGGGCAGATTTTTGCTTGCTTTTCTAGTTTAAGTATAGTTTAGGCAGTGGAGATACCAAGGGGAAGCTGTTGCATTATTTAGTCATGTGCATAACAGGAAAATCACAAAAAGTTGCTGAACAGTCCAACTTTCACCCAGAATATAGCTTACCTACCTAGTACTTAAAAAAAAAAAAAAAAACCTTGAAATTCTGTCTTTTTATCTTTTTTCCATGATTGATGAAATCATTTGAGCTACTTTTCTTTTATGACCATATGTCACAGTCAATGGATATTGTGATCCTCATATTTTGCAAGACCATGACAATGTGGAATTACTTATTCTAGAAACAACCTTCTCAAAGACAGACATAACCTTTAATTTCTGGATCATGCTATATCACGTTAATTTAATGATCATCACTGGGAATTCCACAATATTTACCTTCTCCTTGGGGAACTGATTCTCAGCAAAGACAATGATGTCCTTAAAGAAAAAATGGCAACATCATATTATACATATATATATATATATATATATATATATATATATATATATATATACATATATAATTTAATACCTAAAAGAGTATCCCAAGTAACATATTTTACTAGAGACTACTTTCTAGGAAAAGAGTACATTCATGAAGAATCTGGAATTATACATGTCTCTGATATGAAAGGAGATTTCATTTTTCTAGTATTCTGAATACAGAAATATTACAGGGAATTTCTATATAATCCCTTATCCAATTCCAGATTCACTGAGGATGCCATATTATCTTTTAGTAGTCAAGATATTCCCTTAGAACTGATGGATCCAGATCTCAATTTCTTGGAAAGAGACAAGACATTAGGCTTTTATTCAGTCATTATCCATTTCTTAACTATCCAGGAGTATGGTTTTATTTTATTCTAGATCATCTGCTGTTCTATAAAAACAAAGAACTTTTAACTATGTTGCCTAAATATCTCATTCAACTAATTAAATTAAAAATACCATGAATTATCCATTGAATGAGAAAATCTCCCAGTATGTCATCATTTCTCAGGAATGAGAAATTGTCCAATAGAATTATTTTTTGCCTAGTTAATGGCTTATTCAAAGTTTCTGAAAGTTGACACAATTAACATTAATCAAGTAAATCCACAAAGTAAATGATGTGTAATGAGTACAGTATTTTTCATTTACTAAACAATGATAATATAAGTTGCAGATCAATGTTTACAATACCTAGTTAGTTTAGAACTAATTTAGAACACCAGAACATCTTAATGATTAGTATTGTGAAAACTGAATAAACAAGTCTAACAAAATTTTCATTCTATCAATGCTATCAACATTACTGAAATACTATATTATTATTTCTATAGTATTTTGTAGAAGTTTACCATAACTATATTTTATAATTTTATTTCATAAGCCTTATTGAATGACTTTTAGAATACACTTATGTATGCTAATTTAGGGATTATTTTTATGTGAAAAAGTTTTGGAAATTTTTATTTTAATAAGCAGTATTGGTTTAATATAAAACCCTGCTATAACACTCAATTACTTTACTTCTTTGCTTTACTATTTAAAGATTAGAAAATAAGATGAGGTTGCTCCTATATTATCTTAAGCAAATAATCCCATTAGTTTACAAGGATTCAAGGAATCAAATAACCTCATGTTGTAAGAAAAATCAACGTCATCTTCCATGTATTCCATCAAATATAATTTGTCCTCCTACAGCATTTATTGACTTCCAGTGTTATTCAAGTAGACATAATCATTATCATAGGCAGTTTATTTCATGATCACATAGGTTTATAAGTTATCATTAAATATCAACCACCCCAAAATTTGGATGCTTGCAATAATCAGCATTTAATTAGCGTACAATTCTCTGGGACACATGAGGGCTAGAAGGCCCTGCTCATGGATTTTTCAGTTACTGGAGCTGTGAGTCAATTTGATAATTTGGGATGGATACTCTCAAATATCCAGAGCCTCTGTTGTGCTGAATTAGTTAACTCATCCCCAGCAACCTAGCCTGGGCTTATCCACATGACCTGTGCAGGGCTGAGACTCAGAATGTGTTGAAGGCCCCTTGTGAAATAAACTGATAACTGACACATCACTTCCACCATATTCTGTTAGACAAAACAAGTCATAAGGCCAGTACAGACTCAAGGATGGAGAAAAAGACGGTGCCTCTTGATGAAATAAGCTGAAAAGTCACATGGAAAAGATTATGGATAAACAAAGGAAATAGTCAAAAAAATTTTGCAACTATTTTGCAATTTTGCAATCTACCCCAGTATGTTTTTTTGTAGATTTCTTTATAAAATTGAGCTTTCTCATTTCTCATGAGAATTCTCATCTCAATTGAGCTATCTATGGAGGAACACAGACACATGGTGTATACCCTTTCTCCCATGAATTTAGTATTAGATTCATTTCTTCATGGAGGGGGATACTTCTATCATTCCTCTCATAAACTCTCTCATCACCCTGGTTACCTTTTGAAGCTTTCTTATTTCTCAAGATCCCTATTCAAATTTGACTTCTAGAACTAAAACCCCAGCTCTGATACAATTCAACAATAAAGGGTACATAAAGGCACTTAATTTAAATGATAAGGACTTTTATTTTCTAGTAATTCAAGCAAAGTAGTTAGGAGAAACCCATATATTAATGCTCAGTTCAGTTTCAAAAACATTTGTCAAGCACTTAACATAAGCAAAGCATGGTTCTTACACTAGATATATAAAATAGAAGCAAAAACATCATCTCTGCCTTCAAAAAGTTTACATGTAATAGAAAAAATAGTCCAACTAATATACCATTTCCAACATGATAATGATTAAGGTAGAGATATGCATAGGATTCTACAGGAAAGCAGAAGAGCGCAGTGGAATATAAGGATGATTTAAAATTATGATTGACAATTACTTCTTAGCTTAAGCTGCCAAAAATCACTAGAAAATGGAAAGCCCAGATTTTGAAGTCAAATTTATCTGACAGTATGGACCATACTTTAACTCCTCATGTAAAAAACAAAATAATACATTTCCACAAAATAAACACCTTTTTATTCTAAAGGTGTAAAATGTATTTTAACGATAAAGACAAGTTTTAATATTGAGTCTTTATTTTGTCTTTCCCCATTTAAAAACTCATCAACTCAAATGAGTTTTCCAATCATTTTGAATACAAACTGTTACCTTTTGTCTTAATAATCTCATCCCATTTAACATCCACATTCTATGACAATTTTCTTTTAATTTTGAAATTTTACTCTTCAAGGAAAGAGTAATATCGAATTCTTCTAGAAATTACTTTCTACTTTCTCTCAGAGAGACTAACATTCCCTATTCTACTGTTTAACTCACTGCACATGGCCAACATTTCTTCCTCTTATTCAAATGAATTCTCTTTGTCAAATGCTTCAAAAATTATCATGTTTATGATATTCTCCTGATCAATTATATAACAACTTCACTACAAAAAAACAAAAATGAGGTTAATTTGGTATGACATTTTCTTCAGAGTTGTTATTGGCTTCTTTCTACATTCCGTTGTGCCATGTCACATTCTTTCTAGGCATCATAAAACTTCTACCAGATGAGTATTTAGAGAATATATTAAGGAATTAATTTAAGCAGCTGCCCTTTTAGTAAATCAGAGTAACATTTGCCAGTATTCCAATTTTCTGGCTCCATCTCCATGAATTACTAACTAAAATTCCAAGGTCATTTATCTAAATTTCTTCAGTGTCCTGCATTATTTATTTATTTGGCTGTAAACATATACAGATTTATTATTAGCTCTTCAGCTAATCTGGGGGAAAACTTTTTCAAAACTTGTATATTATTTCCTGTATACATTTAAGACTCTTCTCCTTACTGGTGAAAACAGAAGAAAAACAATTTTGGCAATTGTCTTTCTCAGTGATATCTGCTATCATTTTCACTGTAGATCTATTCTCCCTCTCTATCTTCTTGCTTTCTGTAGAGGTGAATATAAACATGTCATTGCTATGTTATATTTTTCAACTCAAACCTCAACTAGTTTTAGGATTTTTGTTTCCTAAAATGATCCTACCAGGTTTTCATGACCATTTAGAAGTTTTCACTAGGTACTTCTTACCCTAATCATTTTCTTTCTAAATGTTATTTAGAAATTTCTCTTTTGGGGTGCCTGCGTGGCTCCGTTGTTAAGTGACTGCCTTTGGCTTACATCATGATCCCAGGGTCCTGGGATTGAGCCTGGGGCATCTGCATCACTGGACTCCCTGCTCAGTGGGAAGCCTGCTTCTCCCTCTCCTAATCCCCCTGCTTGTGTTCCCTACCTCTCTGTCAAATAAGTAAATAAAATCTTTAAAAAAAAAAAGGAAGAAATTTCTCTTTCAATTTCTTTTTAATTATTGGATCATCAAAGAATTTCCTGCAAAGTCCTACTTGTTTCCATAGACATTCTGCATATCCCTGGCTATCTTCCCCACCAATCCCAGTCATCATTCCAATCCACACTAACACACAGATGAACACATATCTTTCGCGCTGCAATATCATGGATCTCACTGAGCATCTATAATACTTGCCTATACTCCTATCACTCCTTTATAACACTAATCCTGTCCCACTGGAAGTCCACACTCATGTTAAAAATTTACAAAAATAATTTCTTTTATGAAAAGCTACTTAAGCTTTTATCACAAGCTAAATTATGTCCCATTGACATGATTCTACCACATTGCAATGGTATACATGAAATTACATTTGCTTTCTTTTGTTTAAATTTTTTGTTCATTGGTATTCAGATGTCTGAGGCCATAAATATAATTTATCAGTGTCTTCTTTCACTTAGAAACTGGCAAAATTTATCTTCCTATAAGTGTTTTTTACTATGTCAAAAATATTTCCATTATTCATAACAAAGGCTGAGTGACTAAACTGGGAAGGGACCACTAATTTAGACTAGAGTAGGTCAGAGTCAGATGTCTGGGAATAGTAGAATATGAAAGCAGGAAATAGTATTGGGAAAATACAATAAAAAACAAAATTTTTCTCCCAAACTAAAAAACCTCTCCACAAAAGTAGAAGAGAAAGAAAATAATTTTGTTATGTGATAAGCATGAAGCCAGAAAGTGTTGTGCATCACAGGCAATCTGCTAAGAGACTGAAAAGACAGGAAGAAATCTCACCCTTCATATTGCCAAGCAGGTACAACCAATTATATACATGTTCTCAAAATAAACAATAACTGGCTTTCAAGTAAGAGGCATTGACAGTATCCATTTATTACACAAAGTTCATCCTAAATTCACCTGGTAATTGGGGTGACTATCTGTGTCAGTCAATCAAAAGGAAAAATAAACTGTTTCTCGAGCTCATTATGACAGGGGGTAGTTTTGTAACTTCGAGCCAGGCTCCTGTGGAAAGTAGGCTCTTATCCTCCCACAAAAGCTGGAAGGTAGGGGTGCTATCTCCCTTGATGTTTATATTTCAGAGATATAACTTCCAAGTCCTTCAGAAAGATTTCTAGACTAGCTTAATTAGATTTTTTAAAAGATTTACGCACATTTCAAAGACAGAAAGAACTTAAAATTACAAATTTTCTAATGTAAATGCTCTTAGTAAAGACCATGAAAGAAAATTTCTTCCCTTGTTTTCAACAGGGATAATTAAGCTTCTTATTTTTATTTTTCATTTGTTTCTACAGTAGACATAGATAAACACAGAAAAACTGACCAGTAGAAGAAGAAAATAGAGTTTAGGAACTAGGTTATGGTATAAGAAAACAGGAACATTATCTCATTACTGAAATTGGGGTATAAGTTTTGATAAGGAACAAAGGGTCCATTTTGGAACTGGGATAAAAAGAGAGATGGTATTAACCAAGTCAAATTGGAAGTTTTAAACTACTGGTCCAGAACCTGTTCCATTCCATTTCAGAGAAGGCTTGGTCATAGAACCTATGGTAAAGTGAGCTTGCACAAGTCACAAGCAGATTCAGATCAATTTGAAGAGTTTGGGGGAAGAGAGTTAAACATATCTCTGCTTCCAATGCACGTTTTTTTAATTTTAGCTAAAAATTTTTTTTCTCTCCTTTCTTAAAATTTAACTTAAAGCTATCTTGATCAGCCTACCAAATCTTTTTTTCAAAAATCATTAATTTTCATTCCATAATAGCAGCTTTTCATTTTTATTTCATTAGTCATCATTTAGAAGATTGAATCATTTGCTTTAATTATATCTATATAGTTCACCCACTATTTCATCCATCCTCTTTCAAACAGAATTAAAAAGAAATGGGAAAACACCACCTGTTCCTTCATATTCCCTTGCTCCCTTCTTAAAAATCCACTAGCATTTCATTCCCAATTGTTTTGGGCTTTATAATTTTTCCCCACATGAATCAGCAAGAAACATGTGCTTTTGTAATGACTAGCAAGTATCTCATCATTTGAATACACACATTCAATTCAAACAGCCTGCTTTTCACTTGGCATTGGCAGGCTGCCATATTCCCCTTAGAAGGAAATTTCACCACATACTGCCAAGCTCTCATTCTTTACTGTGTTGTTTCCTCTCAACTTCCAGACCTTGTAAACTCATTACTTATTGTTTCGGTTGAGATGACTGGTCCTTCTAATTCTCTAGAATCATTCTCTCCTACTTTAGGATAAAGACATTAGAAAACTGCTCACCCTGTCTGTGTTAAAAAAAAAAATGGAGATAATAATAGTAATTATTATCACATAATACTGTTGTGAGTGTTGCATGACAATATATACATACAGGGCTAAACACAGAGCCTAGGAAATAGTGAGCGCTCATAAGTTATAATCATTAAATATGTTGAGCTATTATTTCTAATGTCCATTTAGCTTTAATTCTAACATATAATCAACTCAAAGAAAGTATGTTATACATAAGCACTGTGCTATGCTTTCCATTGTATATTTTTACATAGTCAATTCTAGAAAATTGTCCCTTCTTCATCCCCACTGACTTCTTTCTTGGGTAAAATGCGTCATCCTTCCAAACAAGTGCAATATGGAGAATTGTTATTGAAGTCTTTTCACATATATCTCCAAAAGAAAGAACAAGCTTTCACATTTGGCAGAGATCCACATTGAGAACAAACAAACAAAGAAACAAACAAACAAATGACTAATCTGTTAAAGAAAAAAACCTGCTCTGATATGAATAAAAATGGTAAGGAACGCTTTATCAAAGACTATTTCAATAGAGGTATTGCAATAGGGATGAGAGATGGCACTCAACTCTGAATACAGCCAAGACAGCTGGGGATTTATGGTAAAGAAGCAGAATGAGAGGCTTCATAGATGGAAAATTACTAAGAGGAGACATCAGGGCTAAGAGAATTCCTGCCAAAGTGGCTTAATAGATTCTTGAGAAAGACAAACCAAGGACTTACAACATCCTGGGTGGGCCATGAGGAACTTCAAATCACACATCAAAGGTTGATCAGATATCGAGAGTGAGAATTCTCTCTAAACTGACTCAGCAAGATCTTAATAAAACGAGGCTGGGTAGGCCAAAGACAAGATGGGGCCAAGGTTGAGACCTAATTGAACAGAGGACTCTCAGTAGCCTGAATAAAGTTTGGTCAGGGGGTGACTCTTTGGCATATCCTGTGACCCACCACAATATAACTAAACCTATCTGAAAAACTGCAACAGAAAATGTTATGTTTCAGTTATTGTCTTAGTGTCCATAAAATAAACTTTTTAAGAACCACTTAATTTACTTCCCTCTAGAGTTTAATGTTATAAGTTGCTACTAAGCTTTATTAATTATTGAAACATCAATTATCTCTCCTAGAAAACCCAGACGCATGCACACCACATGCACAGATAAAAAGTGTGCTTTGGTTGAAGAGTAGTTTGGCAAATACTGCATGACATGTTAGTCCTTTGGAAATCCACATTGCTACACATATGAGGCTATTAGAGGTCCTTTAAATAAAAAAAATAATAATAAACAGTGAAAAAGAGAAAACAAAACGAAAAAAGCAAACCTCTATATTTTACTCATTCCAGCATTTCCCATTTTTCCCCCACAGAGATTCTTTTCTTTACATCTGTTAACATCAGTAAATCAGTGTTTCCTTAAAACCAATTATGGAACGTTTAAGCATGACAAATTTGAGAGAGCTCGCAAATAACGGGGATTAGGAGGGTGGGCATACACTGTGTACTCTATATTTGTTATATTCAGTATTATATCTCTAATATCTAGCAAGGTAAGCTGCCACTAATATTTCTTGAGCAATTATTCAACAAATTTCTGCTAAAATTTTACAAAATTCAAATTGCATAGAAAAAATAGAGTAAGAAATACAAATTATTCTTCCAAAATCCTATTTGTTACTGGGTTTATTGTCTGATGCTCCTAGTTATCAGGTAGTTCTGGGAAGTACTTAGCTCTATACTTAACCAGATAATCATCCTTTACAGAAATGATGGAGCAAAGGGACTCAAACATTTTATAAAATACTATGTGACTTCTTTTTTTAAGATTTTATTTATTTATTTGACACAGAGAGAGAGACAACGGGGAGGAAACACAAGCAGGGGGAGAGGCAGAGGGAGAAGCAGGCTTCCTGCTAGTAGGAAGCCCACTTCCATGGGGCCCAATCCCAGGACCCTGGGATCAAGACCTGAGCAGAAGGCAGACGCTTAACATCTGAGCCACCCAGGCGCCCCTACTATGTGACTTCTTAAAATAGCCGGGGATACATGAAAATTATTCTAATCAAACTAAAAATAACACATCTTTAGAATATAATGTTTGACTAGTTCCAAACATTTTTTTAAAGCCATTTATAAAATGGAACACAGTATAAAACATTTACAATGACCCCAGAAATCTCATTTTTTTAAATTGGGAAATATATGAAACCAGGATAGTTAATCATAGAAGCTAAACATCCAGAGAAAATTTGAAAAGATCTTATGTTACTTAGTTTTCAATGCCTTACAAGAGATAGGGTTAAACATCTTTAGAATAATAAATATAGTAAGATATTTATTGAGCTGGCTGTTTTGTAAATGTCAATTGATAAAGTTTAATATTTTTCCAACTATGGTTTCACAAAACACATGGAAACATAGCTCAAATGTACATTCTATATATCAACTGTGAAAGAAAATGCATAAAAACAGAACATTTTTCAGTGAAGGCAATCTTCTAGGGATCTAAAACTCAGCTCTAGAGAGCTATAGAGAGGTCTATATAAGGATAAATTATAAAATATAGTAAAATCATAAAGTTTACTGATAATCATACCAGTATCTTAAGATTGAGGTTAATCACAGACATTCTTGAACCAGACCAGTTTTGTCATTTACCAGTTTTATTATTAGTGGTTTTGAAAAGATTACTTAACCTCTCTGTACTTACATTTTCCATTTATAAAATGGGGCTAATGATTATGCTTAGAATAATATCTGATGCATTATAAGTACTACGTAACTGTTGGGTAAAATAATAAAAATTAGCATAGTTTGAAAGAGAGATCAGGAGTTAGTAACTTTTGCTAAATATTACGTATTTTAAAACAACCCTTGACTACTTAAAATTGTTGTTAATTCATGATTGAATTATTTGACAAGTAATTGAAGTGCTATATTTTAATGTTATCAGTTGAAGAAGAAACCATGAACTGATATGTAGAAGAAAACTTCTGTTGTGGAAGCTTGGAAGCCTGATTTATATTCTCATTATACAGAGGGCAAGCATATTTTAGATGCAGAAATAACTGAACAGAATCAATATATTCCTATAAAAGAAAATTGGTTTGATTATTAGAACAAACACTTAAGGTCACAGAATTCTATTACATAAAACAAAAAGTATATGGTTTTTCACTGAAAAAAATTTAGGACATTATTATTAATTAGCAGCCTCAACTATAAAAAAATCTTGGTCAGACACTTGGAGATCATTTGGTTTTTAAGTCACAACTTTTTACCAAGCATTAGTTACATGTAAAATATATTCTAAGTATTACCATGAGCTGACCATTTTAATGGGGTTCTTAAGTAACATTTTAATAAATACAGACAAAAAGCTATTTCTTATATAGATTCAATTGTTTTGAGGTTGATATTCCTTGTTTGAGATAATTTAACTAAATTATCTACATGAATAATATTTCTTTAGTGGGCACAATTCTAATCCCTCCAAAAATTAATGAAGTGTTAAAATTTAAATTAGAAAAAAAACTATTCACATCTTAATTTGTTTTGTGATTGGTATGGAGTTTGCTGGTTTTTGACAACATAGTTTTGCATGACTATCATATGTACTTCAATATCACTTATGTGTTTTCCGATAATATATATAGTAATCTAGAACAGATTCTTAAATATTCTTTTCATTCTAGAATACCACTTCTCTTTCTAGAACCTTCTTTATTACCAGTGTGCATGGCAGAATCCCACCAGCCGTGTTCAGCCCTTTTCCCCAATCTAAAAACTTCTTCCTATGCAATAAAATATCTGTCTTCCTGCAAAGACTATAATCTCTTTACCTTTCAAGATGACAACTAGCTATTTTTATAAAGGAGTACATGAACATACACTAAGAGAAAAGACTAGAGGACTTTACCAGTAACACAATATATGTATTTTTCCAAGGGCCTTTTGATGATAATGACCATATTGTGTTGATGAACTCAAAAGAATGATTCCAGTAGAGGGAATTTCATGCCATGGGAACAACTGCAACTCCCACCTGAAAAGATGCCTGGGGAAAGTGTACGGGATGAATCAAGACTGCCTTTGACATTCAGCATCAGTAATTAGACACCACAATTTCACCCCAAATAGAAATGTATTTTCTCTTTTCTTTTGAATATATGTTGGGCAAAATAATACAATTATCATTTATAAAATCTGGAATGTACATCAGTCTACTGTGATAACACAATGTGAATATTAATATTACCTAGCATTAAGCAAAAAAAACACAAAAAACAAAAAAAACCCGCGAATGTTTGGGCATCACTGTATTCTTCATTTCAAATCTATCTCTTTTTTTCTATTAATTTTTTTAAATGGTAATGGCTCTAGGAAAATTATAGGTCTCTTTAAACAACAGTCAGTATAACAAGCTCATTCATTATTGGCTCATCTTCATTCTTGGGTACTTTCACACCTGTAAAAGCTTATATAACCAGCAAAGTCATCTCTGTGATGACTAAAGCAGAATTTGTAATGAATTTCTACCCAACTAAAGGATGGTTCACCCAATTCTATTTCTAAAGAAAAATATAATCTATATACTAACTGCTGATAGCAAGAATTATAGTCATATTAAGCCAAAGTAAAGTGCATACATATGCTTGTATACTTATACCTTAATGGAGAGTGCTGGTTTAACTACTAGAAAAGTGGCAAATGGAAGTTCTATACTGGTGCTCTGCGTGTCTACTCCTCTGACCAAATACAATCCCAGTCAGTCAATGCCCAAGGCTTCTACTCATTCTTCTCAGTGTTGACTGTGGTATATACCATATAGATTCTCTACTACTTAGGAGTTTTTTAAAAAGTTTATTGAAATATGATTTATCTATCATAAAATTCACTGGTTTTAAGTGAATGATTAAATGATTTTTAGTGAATCTGCAGAATTGTGTACCCATCTTTATAGTCCTACGTTAGAATGTTTCCATCATTAAGATCCCTTTACTTCAACTATGTGCCAGACATTCACATGCATTATAGTCACCACTACTCTGAAAGGTGGATTTTATTAAGGTTCTTATTATTGCTTATGATGATTAAATAAATTGCCATAGTCACATAACAGGCTCAATGACAGAATCAAAATTCAAACTCAGGTCTCTTTGATGCCAAAATCCAAGATTAGCCCATGACACATGCCATCACACCTCTTTCTCCTTAAAACTCCTGCTGTCTTGTACCACCATTCCTCTCAATTCCTCCAGTCTTGTAATAAGTACATTAAAAATATCTACTAAGAATGTATTGTTCAAAAATCAAGTACTCAGAGTTTTAAATACTGTAATGATTCAAGAATTTGAACACCTCTAAAGAACCATTTCTTGTCTGTATTAAATATTACTCCTTGACCTTTACCTATGATTCCATTAACTCTTTTCTTCGGTAAATATTCTAACATCTTTATCACTTCTGTTTTTCCCTTCTGCCTGTAAACAATTACATAAAATATACCCCCTTGATTAAAAATCTTGCCAAAATTCCCACATTTCTCAATGAATGGCTTGTTCTTGCTTACTTGCCTTTCACTGATGAATTTTTCATAGACTATTCAGACTACTTCTATTTTCTCCTCACCTACTACCTGCCCTTAACTATATATACTATGGCTTTTTCCAAAGTAACTTGCCTGCATCTGTTCTCTTAATGGTTCAAAATAAAAGCATAATTGCCAAATTTGAAAATATTTTCTTAGTCTTTAACTTTTTTGAACATGGCAACTACTGCTTGAAATTCTTGACTCCCCCTGCCCCGAATTTTCACTTTTTCTTTGCGGAGCCTTGACATGGCTCCATAAGACATGTTGTTCTCCCTACTACCTCCTTTCTGCTTCCTCTCTCTCCCTCTCTTTTGTAGTTCCAGAATGAACTTTCTGAGCAGAAACCTGGAAAAATGCATACACTCAAATGCACTTAAAATTTTGTTTACTTTAAAGGGGCTCAAGAACACCTAAAACACAGACTTTAAATCAAAACATTCTATGAACCCCAGGTTAAGAAACTGAACTCTGCTTTAAGAATCCTACTATAGGGGCACCTGGGTGGCTCAGTCATTAGGCATCTGCCTTTAGCTCAGGTCATAATATCAGGGTCCTGGGATCAAGCCCCCAGTGGGGCTCCCTGCTCAGCTGGAAGCCTGCTTCCCCCCTTCCCCCTGCCCCTTACTGCATTTCCTCTCTGGCTGTCTCTATCAAATAAATTAATAAAATCTTAAAAAAAATAAAGGTTCTTAAAAAAAATAAATAAATAAAAATAAAGGTTCTTTTCTCTCCTATCAAGCCATTCCTTAGAAATTTTAAGTAACACGGCCCAAACAGTTAATAGCATTTTTTTTTTTAAACTTTACAGGGAGGGTTCTGAGGACAACCTGCTCATTCAACTGGGTTCCTGCAGGATTCCTAAAGTCCACAAAAAATCAATAGGATTTTTTAATTGAAATCCTAGGTATAATAATGTAGTATCGGAGGACCTTGAGCAGTCTTACTACTCTAAGCCTCCAGTATTTTCTTATTTTCATATTTATTTTTTAATCTCCATACAGGAAAATTCATTCTTTTTTTATATAATTCTATAAGTTTGGCACATGCACAGTCATGTAGCCACCATCATAGGGAAGATCTAGAACAATTCCATGACTCCTCCCAAATTCCCTCCTGCTATCCCTTGGAAGTGAAACTTGAAGCCCATTTCTTAACTTCAGGTAACCACTGATCTACTCCTCATTCTATACTTCTGCTTTTTCCAGAATGGCAAGTAAGTGGAACAATACACTATGTAGTCTTTTTAGTCTGGTTTCCTTTGGTTAGCATTGTTCATTTGAGATTCAGTCGTGTCGCATGTTATCAACACTTCATTTCTTTTTATTGTTGAGTGATATTTCATTGTATGGATGTACTAATTTGTTTGTCCATTTCCAAATGAGGGATTTGGGTTGTTTCCGTTTATAGTTACTACAAATAAGAGGGAGGAGGCAAGATGGCGGAGAAGTAGCAGGCTGAGACTACTTCAGGTAGCAGGAGATCAGCTAGATAGCTTATCTAAAGATTGCAAACACCTACAAATCCAACGGGAGATCGAAGAGAAGAACAGCAATTCTAGAAACAGAAAATCAACCACTTTCTGAAAGGTAGGACTGGCGGAGAAGTGAATCCAAAGCGACGGGAAGATAGACAGCAGGGGGAGGGGCCGGCTCCCGGCAAGCAGCGGAGCAAAGGAGCACAAAACCAGGACTTTTAAAAGTCTGTTCCCCTGAGGGATATCGCTCCAGAGGCTTAACCGGGGTGAAGCCCACGCGGGGTCAGCGTGTCCTCAGGTCCTGCAGGGTCACAGAAGGATCGGGGGTGTCTGAGTGTCGCAGAGCTTACAGGTATTAGAACAGGGAAGCCGGCTACAGAGACAGAGCCGAGGAGTGAGCTCTAAACTCGAGATTACCTTGAACCGGTCGCAGGCTCGGTCAGCTTGGAGCGCGGCCAGAGGCCAGGGTGACGGGAGTAATTGGGCGCTGTTCTCTGAGGGCGCCCTGAGGAGTGGGGCCCCGGGCTCTCGGCTCCTCCAGGCCAGAGACTGGGAGGCTGCCATCTTCACTCCTGTCCTCTGGAACTCTATGGAAAGCGCTCAGGGAACAAAAGCTCCCGAAAGCAAACCCGAGCCGATTACTCAGCCCAGCCCCTGGTAAGGGCAGTGCAATTCCGCCTGGGGCAAAGACACTTGAGAATCACTACAACAGGCCCTTCCCCCAGAAGATCAACGAGAAACCCAGCCAGGACCAAGTCACCTACCAAGGACTGCAGTTTCAATACCAAGGAGAGCAGCGGCATTCCAGAGGAGGAGAAAGCAAAGCACCAAACTCATGGCTTTCTCCCCATGATTCTTTAGCCTTGCAGTTAATTTAATTTTTTTTTCTTTTTCAATTTTTTTTCTCTTCTTCTGCCAAATTTTTTTAACTTTTACCCTTTTCTTTTTTAACGTTTTTTAACTAGTTTATCTAATATATATATATTTTTTCTTTTTATATTTTTTCTTTATTCGTTTTCTTTTTTTAATTGTTTCTTTTTTTTTGTTTTGTTTTTCTTTCTGAACTTCTTTTTATCCCCTTTCTCCCCCCTCACGATTTGGGATCTCTTCTGATTTGGCTAAAGCATATTATCCTGGGGTTGTTGCCACCCTTTTAGTATTTTACTTGCTCCTTCATCTACTCTTATCTGGACAAAATGACAAGGCGGAAAAATTCACCAAAAAAAAAAGAACGAGAGGCAGTACCAAAGGCTAGGGACCTAATCAATACAGACATTGGTAATATGTCAGATATAGAGTTCAGAATGACGATTCTCAAGGTTCTAACCGGGCTCGAAAAAGGCATGGAAGATATTAGAGAAACCCTCTCGGGAGATATAAAAGCCCTTTCTGGAGAAATAAAAGAACTAAAATCTAACCAAGTTGAAATAAAAAAAGCTATTAATGAGGTGCAATCAAAAATGGAGGCTCTCACTGCTAGGATAAATGAGGCAGAAGAAAGAATTAGCGATATAGAAGACCAAATGACAGAGAATAAAGAAGCTGAGCAAAAGAGGGACAAACAGCTACTGGACCACAAGGGGAGAATTCGAGAGATAAGTGACACCATAAGATGAAACAACATTAGAATAATTGGGATTCCAAAAGAAAAAGAAAGAAAGAGGGGAGCAGAAGGTATATTGGAGAGAATTATTGGAGAGAATTTCCCCAATATGGCAAAGGGAACAAGCATCAAAATCCAGGAGGCACAGAGAACCCCCCTCAAAATCAATAAGAATAGGTCCACACCCCGTCACCTAATAGTAAAATTTACAAGTCTTAGTGACAAAGAGAAAATCTTGAAAGCAGCCCAGGAAAAGAAGTCTGTAACATACAATGGTAAAAATATTAGATTGGCAGCAGACTTATCCACAGAGACCCAGTAGGCCAGAAAGAGCTGGCATGATATATTCAGAGCACTAAACGAGAAAAACATGCAGCCAAGAATACTATATCCAGCTAGGCTATCATTGAAAATAGAAGGAGAGATTAAAAGCTTCCAGGACAAACAAAAACTGAAAGAATTTGCAAACACCAAACAAGCTCTACAGGAAATATTGAAAGGGTCCTCTAAGCAAAGAGAGACCCTAAAAGTAGTAGATCAGAAAGGAACAGAGACAATATACAATAACAGTCACCTTACAGGCAATACAATGGCACTAAATTCATATCTCTCAATAGTTACCCTGAATGTAAATGGGCTAAATGCCCCAACCAAAAGACACAGGATATCAGAATGGATAAAAAAACAAAACCCATCTATATGTTGCCTACAAGAAACTCATCTTAACCCCGAAGACACCTCCAGATTTAAAGTGAGGAGGTGGAAAAGAATTTACTATGCTAATGGACATCAGAAGAAAGCAGGAGTGGCAATCCTTATATCAGATCAATTAGATTTTAAGCCAAAGACTATAATAAGAGATGAGGAAGGACACTATATCATACTCAAAGGATCTGTCCAACAAGAATATCTAACAATTTTAAATATCTATGCCCCTAACGTGGGAGCAGCCAACTATATAAACCAATTAATAACAAAATCAAAGAAACACATCAACAATAATACAATAATACTAGGGGACTTTAACACTCCCCTCCCTGAAATGGACAGATCATCCAAGCAAAAGATCAACAAGGAAATAAAGGCCTTAAACGACACACTGGACCAGATGGACATCACAGATATATTCAGAACATTCCATCCCAAAGCAACAGAATACACATTCTTCTCTAGTGCACATGGAACATTCTCCAGAATAGATCACACCCTCGGTCCTAAATCAGGTCTCAACTGGTATCAAAAGATTGGGATCATTCCCTGCATATTTTCAGACCACAATGCTCTGAAGCTAGAACTCGATCACAAGAGGAAATTTGGAAAGAACCCAAAAACATGGAGACTAAACAGCATCCTTCTAAAGAATGAATGGGTCAACCAGGAAATTAAAGAAGAATTGAAAAAATTCATGGAAACAAATGATAATGAAAACACAACGGTTCAAAATCTCTGGGACACAACAAAGGCAGTCCTGAGAGGAAAATATATAGCGGTAAAAGCCTTTCTCAAGAAACAAGAAACACAGGTACACAACCTAACCCTACATCTAAAGGAGCTGAAGAAAGAACAAGAAAGAAAGCCTAAACCCAGCAGGAGAAGAGAAATCATAAAGATCAGAGCAGAAATCAATGAAATAGAAACCAAAAAAACAATAGAACAAATCAACAAAACTAGGAGCTGGTTCTTTGAAAGAATCAATAAGATTGATAAACCCCTGTCCAGACTTATCAAAAAGAAAAGAGAAAGGACCCAAATAAATAAAATCATGAATGAAAGAGGAGAGATCACAAGGAACACCAAAGAAATACAGACAATTATAAGAACATACTATGAGCAACTCTATGCCAACAAATTTGACAATCTGGAAGAAATGGATGCATTCCTAGAGACATATAAACTACCACAACTGAACCAGGAAGAAATAGAAAGCCTGAACAGACCCATAACCAGTAAGGAGATTGAAACAGTCATCAAAAATCTCCAAACAAACTAAAGCCCAGGGCCAGACGGCTTCCCGGGGGAATTCTACCAAACATTTAAAGAAGAACTAATTCCTATTCTCCTGAAACTGTTCCAAAAAATAGAAATGGAAGGGAAACTTCCAAACTCATTTTATGAGGCCAGCATCACCTTGATCCCAAAACCAGACAAGGATCCCATCAAAAAAGAGAACGACAGACCAATATCCTTGATGAACACAGATGCAAAAATTCTCACCAAAATACTAGCCAATAGGAATCAACAGTACATTAAAAGGATTATTCACCACGACCAAGTGGGATTCATTCCAGGGCTGCAAGGTTGGTTCAACATCTGCAAATCAATCAATGTGATACAACACATCAATAAAAGAAAGAACAAGAACCATATGATACTCTCCATAGATGCTGAAAAAGCATCTGACAAAGTACAGCATCCCTTCCTGATCAAAACTCTTCAAAGTGTAGGGATAGAGGGCACATACCTCAATATTATCAAAGCCATCTATGAAAAACCCACCGCAAATATCATTCTCAATGGAGAAAAACTGAAAGCTTTTCCGCTAAGGTCAGGAACACGGCAGGGATGTCCGTTATCACCACTGCTATTCAACATAGTACTAGAAGTCCTAGCCTCAGCAATCAGACAACAAAAGGAAATTAAAGGCATCCAAATCGGCAAAGAAGAAGTCAAACTATCACTCTTCACAGATGATATGACACTATATGTGGAAAACCCAAAAGACTCCACTACAGTTACTACAAATAAAACTTACACAAACATTCACATACAGGTTTTGGGGGGAATGGAGGTTAACATTTCACTTAAGCAAATACTTAAGAATAGAACTGCTGGGTTGCAATGAATGTAAACGTAGTTTTAACCTTATAAGAAACTACCAAACTGCAAACTGTTTTCTATAGTGGCTGTATAATTTCTAAAGGCTGTATAATTTTTCCTCCCCACCAGCATTGTGTGCGAATTCCAGTTGCTCTGAATCTTTATGGATAGATTGGTGTGTCATTTTGGTTTGTTTGTTATTGCCATTCTAATACAGAGATATTACTATCTCATTGTGGTTTTAGCTTGCATTTCTTAATGACTAAGGACACTAAGCATTTCAAGAGCTGATTTGGTATCTATAAATCTTCTTGGGGGAAATACCTGTTCAAACAGAACTTTCTAATAGTATCACCATTTGCTTTTTCTTCCAAATTTTTTTTCCAGTTTTATTGAGCTATAATTGACAGGTAACACTGTATAAGTTGAAGGTATACAATGTGATGATTTGGTAATGTATGTATTCTAAAATAACTACCATAATACAGTTAGTTAACACTTCCATTACCTCCCATAATCAGCATTTGTGGTGTGTGCATGTGTGTGTGTGTGTGTGTGTGTGTGTGTGGGTGTGTGGTGAGAACATTTAAGATCTACTCTCTTAGCAGTTTGACTCATCTCCTTTCTCAATCTGCCCTTTAGAAAAGCCACCAGTTTCTTTCAGTTCTCACTATTACAACTGTAGTTTAAGTACTAATTGCTGTATCTCTTCTGTGGGACACATATTTTACCTTGAATAAGTGTTACTTATTCACACTTTTCCCTAACACCCATGCTAGATTGTTAATTTTGTCATAACTTCTAGCACAGTATTTATTAGATAAATAGACTGTAACTAATATTTATGTATATTTATTGTTTTTTGCATAATAGTGGGGTTTTTTTTAATCTTATACAGTTGGGATGATTACAGTCATGTTACAAAGTAGCATCATAAATATTACAGAATCTAATATCTAAATATGTGGCAGGAAAAGGAATCTCGACTTGGGACAGTAAGAAGTAGCTTCTGCTTCTTTTCTCCCCCTCAGAAGGAAATAAAGTACCCTTCACTAGAATAACACAATAGGCAATGGGATGAATAGTCAAATAATGCAGCTACTGCTTCTCTAGATGTGAACCTATGGCAGCTACATTGTGAGCACAGTGGAAGTGCCTGAACAGCAAAGGTGTGGCCAGTCTTTCATAACACAATCCAAAGAAGAATGGCAAACTAAGAATAGCAAAAACAAAGAAACAAACAAAATAAAAGTGATCCACACAATCACTATGTCTTCTTTTTAGCCTCCTCTCCAACTCAATAATCTTAACAGTACATATATAGATGGTCTATAGGCAGATAAAACTATTTTTTGTTTGTAAACTCAAAATTTTTACTGATCTATATCATTCCAGAGTATCCCAGCTATGACTTTATAATACCATCAATTGCATCACGTGTTGTTCTATATTTATGTTAGGTAGGGCTTAACGGTTGACCAGCATATTGAAGATTTAATTTCAGTGCCCCTGGAAGGTGTATTGGAATATTGAGAAACTGTTCCAAGAAATGAATGTATCCAGCAAGGAAAAAATAAGGAAATTTTTTTTTCACTTTTGTATGAATTGGTTAATTTTTCTTTCCTTAGAGACACAATAGTTCTCAAATATCAGAAGCATGCTGCAGACAGATTTCTTTGTCATACATTTTTTTTAAAATACTACTTAACCAGGGACTCCTGGGTGGCTCAGTCAGTTAAGCATCTGTCTTCAGCTCAGGTCATGATCCCAGGGTCCTGGGATTGAGTCCTTCATTGAGCTCCTTGCTTAACTGGGAGCCGCCTTCTACCTCTCCCTCTACTGTTCCCCCTGCTTGTGCTATCTACAAATACATAAATAAAATCTTTAAAAAAGAGAGAGACAGAGAGAATGCTGCTTAACCAGTCTTTTTCCTCAAGTCAGAGATCAATGATATCTTGGATTCTATTAAAATTATGCCATAAGATTAATTACCATAGCTATATTTCACTTATGGCACTATGGCAGAATTACTACTGGGCATCATGACATTAAAAAAAAAATCTACTGAACATTTAATCCAACTTTTGAGAATACATACAAAATTGCCCCATTTCTCTATTTGGGGACAGAAAATGAACTGATATAAAACAATAAGAAACAAAAGAAACCATCCATAAAAAAAAGTAGGAAATGAGTACCTTAGGAGGGCAGATGGAGGAGAGATAATCATTAGCTACAGTTGCTTTAAAAGAAGATGGGATCTGAGAGATTGTGAGAATTTATAATATCAAAAATAGGAGTAGATAAAGGTACCCAGGTATAGGGAACTAAGGAAGCTGGAGCACAGAAGCACAAATACATAGCACTTGCTCAGAGACCAATTAAGTGGGATAAAGAAGACATACAGTTAGAGAAACAGGGTCTGATTAGAGACAGTCAACTGCAGGGAGAAAGGGAGAGAAAATTAATGAAAAAATGGCCAAAGCTAGAGAGAAATAAAAGAAGAAAAAAGAAAGGTAGTTCAGTGATCTTTTTCACTGTTGAAAAAGGTCATAAATGGAATTATAAAGAGAATAACAATACACATGTCAATATACAGTTTCATTTCTATATAACCTGAAATTATTCTGGAAATGTTCATGAGAAATCCCTTAAAGATGAATAAAGTGGTCTCTTGTCCAATTTTTTTTTTAAGATTTTATTTATTTATTTGACAGACAGAGATCACAAGCAGGCAGAGAGGCAGGCAGAGATAGAGGAGGAAGCAGGCTCCCCGCTAAGCAGAAAGCCTGATGCGGGGCTTGATCCCAGAACACTGGGATCATGACCTGAGCCAAAGGCAGAGGCTTAACCCACTGAGCCACCCAGGAGCCCCTCTTGTCCAATTTTTATGTTTTGGAGGATTCTATCATAGTACTGTTGCCTTAAAATTATCATTCAGAATAACTTAATTTTTCTGTATGACTAGGAAAGAATAAAGTCTTTGTAAGTATCTAATATATTATTTCATCCGATAGGAAAATGTAGGAATTACCTCTATGGACATTATCAGAACTGGGGTGACTTTTTTTTTTTAACCTCCCATTCCCCAAATGGATTACTTTTTGTTCAGCATGTACATGATTTAAATTATCTGATTCTGCATTCATGTGACTGCCTGTGATAGATAGTTCTCAGAATGTCTGACAGTATTTCTTGTAAGCATCAGACATGACAGAGAGAAGGGTACTGGTGGAGCAAAAGACTTTGAAATGTCATTTTGGATTAGTGCACAGTATGATTCAAGGTTGGATAGAAAGAGGAGTGTGAGGAGCTATTAAAAAATGTGTGTGTCAATATCCTGAAGAACGATGTGAATCTAAACTGGCCACTCCTCTCTTTTAAGCTAATTGATGTGTTTATCTCAGGTTTTCCCATGAGAGATTTTATGCTACCTGAAAACTAAGATTAATCAGGATTAATAATTTAATTTAATTATTTGAGGCAAAAGTCAACATGTAGATCAATTACCTTATTTTGATGATTGATAGACATTTCCTACACCGTTAACAGGCCCAGGCAAATCAGGTATCTGTTTAAAGTTACAAACACACACACCACCACAAATAAAGCTCTAAATGGTGAACTTAATTTGGCATGTCAAATAGAAAATGTAATCATAAAAATTCACAGTTGATATATTGATAAGATCTTGCAGGATTCCAAATTTGTGAAATCACATAGAATTTATACATGTATATTGAAATGTCTTATCTTGAGAGTAGTGAATGAAATCCTTTTACTGATAATGTATTTACCCATTTATCTTTGCAACTCCCCCAGTTTCTCTTTTTTAAAGGGAATTGGTGTGTTTGTGACTATTCTACCCTCATTAAAAATGATATCTTTTAGCATTAGATAGTGCCCTTTATGTGATCTTTAATAATTTTTGGTTTGGATTCTACTTTGACATTAGGATTGTAATCCCTTTCTTGTGGTTAATAAAACAAAATATTGCCTTTGTCCATTCTTAGGTTTAGCCTTCCATATCACTATTTTAGGTGTATTTTGGTATATTTTGAATACTATATATGATTAAGATGTTTAACCCTGTCATACATTTTGTTATAATTATGATGTGTATTATACTTGCTATTTCTTCTTTATGTTGCATATATCCTTTGTCTTCTGTTTTTTAGCACTTTTCATAATTAAAAAAATGTTTATATTTTTGTGTTCTATCTTTATGCCCACGGCCCTCTATTTTGTTATCTTTTTACTCTCTGATATGTCTATTTTACTTATTTAATTTTTTAAAAGATTTTATTTATTTTAGTGAGAGAGAGAGAAAGGGAGGAAGGTGAGGGAAGGGGAGAGAGACAAATTCAAGCAGACTCGTGCTGAGCACAGACCCTGATGTGGGGCTCCATCTCACAACCCTGAGATCATGACCTCAGCAGAAACCAAGAATCAAACACGAAACCGACGGAGCCACCCAGGTGCCCCTGCTGTGTTAATTTTAATGGTATCCTTTATCTTTTACCTATACCTGAAGAAAAATACGTAAGCTTATTCTTCTTTTCTCTTTTCCTTTCTTTCCTCTTCCTGTATTTTTTAGTTTTGTTTTTTCTACATGCTTTACCACTCCCCATGTTCATCAGTGCCCCATGTTCTTATTTCCCTCCTTGATATCGTTAAGATCATTCTGGTGCAGCATACCTCAACTCCCTTGCCCCTCTCTTCCTTCACTGAAATCATTTTGTTTATCAGTTTCCTATTGCTCCAATAGCAAATTGCTACAAACTCAGTGACTAACAACAACACAAATTTATTCTCTTACAGTTCTGGAGATCAAAAATCTACAGCTGGTGCCATAGGTCTGAAATCAAGTAGAGCTGATTCCTGCCGGAGGTTCCAGGGGAAAATCCATTCTTTGCCTGTTCCAGCTTCTGGACACGTGTTTCCTTGGCTCCTAGCTGCATCAGTCCAACCTCTGCTTGCATCTTCACATTGCCTTCTCCCCACTCTGATCTCCTGACTCTCTCTTATAAGGAATCCTGTGATTACATCAGGCACATTAATCTAAAATAATCCCCCCATCTCATTTGTGCAAAATCCTCATTTTAGTTTAATCATATGTGCAAAATTCCTTTTGCCATATAGAGCAGCATTCATAGGTTCCAGAGATTAGGACATGGACATCTTTGGGGGCAGAGGTGTTATTCAGCCTACCACACTTACAAAATTTGTACTTCCAACCTTAAAGATAACCAGTTCTTTATCTATACTGTGTCTCCACTAAAGTAATTGAATTTGGCTATGAAATAACAAGCAACAAAGCTGTTAAGCCTCACTTTCAATATAAGCTTACAAACCTCAAGAGGGCCCTAGAGACTAAACAACATCCTAATAATAGCTCTATTTAATTCACTTCTCCACTCTAAAAGGTGACAACTTCAGTAATAATCCTTTAAACCTTCTGCTAATCCTTTTTTTTTTTTTTTAAAGATTTTATTTATTTGACAGACAGAGATCACAAGCAGGCAGAGAGGCAGGCAGAGAGAGAGGAGGAAGCAGGCTCCCTGCTGACCAGAGAGCCTGATGCGGGGCTCAATCCCAGGACTCTGGGATCATGACCTGAGCTGAAGGCAGCAGCTTAACCCACTGAGCCACCCAGGCGCCCCTCTGCTAATCCTTTCTATTTGTTATCCTCAACAATGCCCTAAGCACTTATTTCATGGGAGAAAAAACAATAACCTATCAGAAGAAAATATCCACATTCTCCCACTGCCAAACTTACCTTCATGTGTTCCCATATTACTTTGAATTCCCTTCTGGGACAATGGATAGACAGCTAGTATTCCATTAAAATCTTCCTATTTGTGCACTCATTTTACCTATCTGAGAAATCTTTCTTGAAAATAGCTCCTCCTTCCTCTATTTCAACAGATCATTCCTTTCTGGATCATTTCCATAAGCTTTCAAACATGCTGTCATACCTTTCAGTTGAAGAAAATGCTGCCCATGACTCCATAGCCACTTTAACTCCCATCACATTACCTAACATTCTCAAAGGAGTTATGTATACTCAATGTCACCTTTTTTCTCCTCTCTATTATTCTAACTCTGTTCTAATTAGACTTCTATTCCTATAAATCCAACAAACACATTTACATCAAGATTATTAAACATATACATTGCTAAATCCAATGGTCAGTTCTTAGTCTTCCTCTTACTTTGTACCTGTCAGCAACATTTACATATGTGACTCCTCCTTCTTCTTGAAATACATATATTTTTAGCTTGAGTGACAAAAAAAAAAAATGATCTAATTTGTTCTTGCTGTTCTAATGATTCTTAAACCTTCTTTGCTAGATGCCTCATCCACTTCCCAAACTTAATGCTGGAGTGCTCCAAGACTTGTCTTTACATTTACTTTCCTCCTCTTTCTAGACTTTCTTTCTCGCTAAGCTTACCCATTCTTGTGGTTATAAGTATCTGCTGATGATACCCAAAACTTTCCCCTGAATTCCACTTGCATATTTATTTGCCTACTTGGTCTGCTCTTGGAAGTCTAGATGTACCTTGAGTTTATTACATATAAACCGATCCTTTATTTCCCATGCTTTTGTTCCCTCTTAGTAAAACCTGTTCATCTTAAGAAATTCATTCTCAATAAATGGCAACACTATTCAGTGAGTTACTATAGCCAAAGTCTTGCAAGATATTTTTGCTTTTCTCTCTTCTTTATACTACACATCCAATTCAGTTATTGCTACCTCCAAATAGTTTATGAATCAGGCCACTTCTGAACTAAGGTTGTGTAAAAGTGGCCTCCATATTTAAGTGCCACTGCTAATAGATAAGACCAAGTTATTCATCCCTCAGACTACTGCTTGTTCTCTTTAATTCATTGCCGTGAAGTAACTAAAAAATAAATAAATAAATAAAAATTAACTAAGATTGTTTCAAAACTCTCTGAAATCCTTTTCTGTCTTCCATTGTAATTAAAATTATATACAAATTATCTACCCCGACATATCAGGCAATAAATGACCAGATTCTTGCTTACCTGTCTAACAACATCTGCCTCATTTCTTCCTTTCGCACTTTCTTCTAGTCACGTAAATATCCTGGCATACAATAAGTTTGTTAATGGTAAACAGAAAAGTCAGTCTCCAATAGCTGCTTATGAATTTTGACTTAATCTTATTTAACCTTAGTAATTATTACACTGTATAAACTCTTTACCTTCATTTATTTTTATCAACTTTAAATTTAAAAAATAAAGAGGTATAGGCATGCCCGTGTGGCTCAGTTGGTTAAGTGTCTGCCTTCGGCTCAGGTCATGGTCCCAGAATCCTGGGATGGAGCCCTATATTGGACTCCCTGCTCAGCAGGGGGTCTGTTTCTCCCTCCCCTTCTGCCTGCTGTTGCTCCTCCTGCTTGTACTCTACCTCTCTGTCAAATAAATAATAAAATCTTAAAAATGAATAAATGAAGAGGTATAGTAAAGTCTCCCACAATTATTTCTGTGTGTTAATCCTAGAATATTTTGCTTAATATGTTGATGTTTGATTATTCAGGACAAAGGGTTAATGATTATTCCAAATCTTTGTAACATCTATGACAATGTAAATGGAGTCTTTTATCATATTTAATTTTGTTTCCTTGAATTATATTCAGTCGTACTTAATGCCTGAGTCGTTTTATATTTGGTTTCACTTTTGTACTTACCTAATATGCTTTTATCAATTTTTAATGTTTAATCTTTGTGTACCATTTTATATGGATTCCTCAAAGTTACTATGAGATTAAAACTTGTTATTTTACCTTACATATTATTTAACTTTTAAAAAAGGGTTTAAAATTCATTTACATTTTCATAATTTTTATCTTAAGTCTTTCTCAATTTATTTTATGATCTTTGTGTCTTATGTTTCTTTACATCTCTCCTTTAATTCTTTTCTCTTACTCTGTAGGCCAAATTTGTTACCCTATCCTATAACTTGGGGTCTTCAATCAGATGGAGGGGCCACCAAATATGGGGCAATCTCCTTGTGGCCATGGCAGCTCCAGGGTAGTGTAAGAATTGCATCAGCCAAAGTCATGGCAGGACAGGCATTTAGAATGTTTCTTCCACTCTTTGACCACATTTAGTGGAAAGGGGTGCAGCCAAAACTGTAACCAAATGAAGCATTATGCTTCCAGAAAAATCTCAAGGAAAAGTATTGCAAGCAACAATAGTAAAAGCTGGTGGATCTGGCCCTAAAGGAAAGCGTGGAGAAATTCAACCAGTTAGTGTGAAAGTTGGAGATAAAGTTCTCTCTGAATATGGAGAACCAAAGTAGTTCTAGATGGCATGCATTATTTCTTATTTAGAGACAGAGACATTTTCAGGAAGTATGTAGACTGAAATAAATCATTATTGAAATGGCATGAAGTGAACCTGACTATTTCAGTGAAGTTGTGAAATCTTTCATGTAAATAATTTTCAAGTCTCTCTTTTTTAATAAACCAATGGTATCCAAACTAAAATAAAAATAAAGAGAGGATATCTGAGACCAATCTAACTTCTATCCTCAGTAATTTTTTTTTCACTCTAAAGCCAATGAATTTTATTCTCTACCCTTATAATCCAAATATTTGTCAAACATATCTAATTCGTGGCTCTCTTTTCATTGATTTTTGCCTAGAGCAAGGTGAGCTTTTCAATCTTGATGGTCAGATCTTTTTTCAGCTTATGATTACTTTCTTTAATACTGGGTATTATCATTTCCTCTGTTCAATTTTATGGTTCTCATGTACACAGTTATTTTTTAAAATGAATCAAGAAGCTTTTCTCTCCATATTGATCATATTCTTTGTCATTATTTTTTCTCTTCAGCCTTTTGTACTGCATCTAAGAGTGTCTCTCAAATTTGGTCTTTGCAACTCTGATGCTTCATAGTAACAATTCTTTCCTTAGAGTCATCATTGTGGATTTTCACTTTGCTGCTACATCTTTATTTTTTTGCCTTTTCTTGGGTCATCCACTTCTCAATTTAATCTCATGATATTTTTATTTCTGAATTTATTCTTCTCATGACATTTTCCTATTTCATAGCTGGAATGGCTGTAGACAGTGGATAATAAGTGTATTTTCTGAGATTTTCTTCAGGTTTCTTCAAAAAATATTGAAACTATGTCTTCCTCTTTCATATACATGATTTTCCCTTTATCTGGTTCAGCAGTATTGTATTATCGCTATAAATTGTGTATGTATGTATCTACAGACACATGCATGTACATATATATCCTCCTATTCTTCTTGCTCCTTTTCTTTCTTTTCTTCCCCTCTTTAACTCATTCTCAAGGGAGTTAGATCAATTTATATTCTGTGTTTAAGCTCAAGTGGTGTGTATAGTTAGTCTTCATCCTTTTTAGCTATCCATTTGGGTGCTGACAAGCTTTCAGTTCAATACTTGCTTTTTGATATTCATCTGGTTCTCTTCTGCTGAATTTATAAGTAACTTATCCTATTGCATTTTGATACTTTGAGCTGAGTACCTGAAAACATACAGTGTCTAAAATACTTTGCTCCTCTGGTTCAATATGTTCCACTACCAGAGCTTGCTTGGGAGAATTTAACCTCTCATAAAGAAGCACAATCCTGATAGCTCTTCTCTACCTAAGGCCTTTTAGTATTCTGGATGTTATCAAATCTGAAGGGCTATTTAAAAAAAATAAAAGCACTGAAAGGGGAAACTTGTGAAAGACAGCAGCACTCAGGCCCAACAAAAATATGATAATAGCACAGTAAAATTATGGTTGTCCAAATCTGTATTTGGTATAGCTTGAGGTAAATAGTCACCCCAGGTATCTCCATCAAAATGGGCACTTTTTAGAAATTAAGCTTGGGTTCCTGTAGAAATTTTTCTCATTCTGTTTCATGGTTTTTGTATATCCATTCCCCTAAGCCTTTAGTGGATTTATGAAATATTTGACTTATTCCAGGTTCAGTTAGACATGGTTTTCACACTGTAATGCTAGATCCATTAGGGAGTAGTCACATATGGTTAATGTATAAGCATGTAGTGATCACATGAAAACTACGCCCATCTGAAATTTCAGAAACCATAAGTTAGCATAGTATTAAGCTAGAGAAGAAAAAATACTATGCTGACCACCATTTATACAGTTCTTACTATGTGACAATTCACTCATTCATTTCTCAGTAGTTTGCTACCAGACATTTTCTGTGCTAGGGAAATGATGGTGATTTAAAAATGCGATTCTTGGGGTGCCTGGGTGGCTCAGTCAGTTAAGAATCTGCCTTTGGCTCAGGTCATTGATCTTGGGGTCCTAGGAATGAGTCCCATGGTGGGTTCCCTGCTCAGTGGGGAGCCTGCTTCTCCCTCTTTCTCTGCTGCTCCCCCTGGTTGTTCTCTCTCATTCTAACTCTCCCTCAAATAAAGAAATGTATAAAATCTTTAAAAAAATAAAATTCTTTACTGAGTTTATAGTACAGTATAGATAGTCATTAACCAAGTAATCATATTAATGAATTTTAAATTAGTAAAGTAAGTACTTTGAATAAATGTTTCATAAAGCACACCAAGACAGGAAATGTGGTGGCAGGTAGGGTCAGAAAATACATTCCTAAGGAAATCTCCCTTCAATCTGAAATTTGAAGCAAGAGTAGAGATTACCCAGATGAATAACAAGTAGAGTAGAAATACAACCAGAAGGAGTTCAATGTGCGAAGACCTTACGAGTACAAAGCATTGATCTAAGTGCTTACTTGAACAGCTTTTTTAAAGCTAATTTTCAGTGTGGTAAAGTCACATTTTTCTTTTCCATTACAGGTATTTGGGCAGAAATTGGGAGTGACTATATTTTGGGCTGCTAAAATGAACACAAATTTTCAAGTCAGACTTTTAATTTTAGTGTAATTATACATAACATAGCAATGTCTTAAATACAGTTGAATGTCAATATGAGATAAACATTGCATATGCATCTATAATCCTGATCAGTGTCTTGCCTTTCAGAGCAAGCACATATAGGTTTAATATTTTTTACATCATAAGGCAATTTTAGTTCTCCTGTTAGTTTTCTTTGGATGGTGGAAAACAAACTGATGTTAGGGAAAACTTATTTATAAAAGTAACTTAGTTTTAAGAAAATCTTTATCCCAGGCTTTCAGCCTAAAACTAGTATAGACAAACCCAAGTTAAAAAGATGTTTAATTCAACCAAACCTAAGTAAATTTACATTCCAATTCTACGGAGCCAATCAACTTGATGGTATGTAACCAGATCCCCAAACAAACTGGGTCACACCTTTCACAATTTAGTTTCACAAGTAATGTAGAATTTCAGTGATTAAAGTTCACATGCCATACTCAGGTTAGCCTTTGCAAACACTGTACTCAGGGAAGCCAGGATTGAGAATACCTAAACAAACTTAAATGGATTTTCACTGAATTCAATTTTTATGTTTTGAGGAGGGAATTAGTGAATTTAAAGTGGGGCCCCAGCATAGACAATAAGATTTAATGATGCAGAGCCCAAAACACAATTACTCTCAGCTACAGAGTAATAATAGATGTTCATCTACACAAATTCCTCTTTAAAAAAAAAAAAAAGAAAGAGCAAAATTGCACAAAAGAAAATCTTGTATATTTATCATATGTTGGTGCTCTTGGCCACAGCTTCCCTTATTTTATAAGGCTTTAGTTGTGTGTGTGTGTGTGCATGTATGTGCGTGTGTGTGTGTGGGGAGGGGTGTTGAGGGGTGAGGAGTCAGCTACCATGACAATGGCTGTAACAACAAACTTTGTGGACATGGTTGTTTCCAGTACTCAACTCTGACCCTCAACCATGTGGGACTTGATGGCCAAGTCTAATCAGAGCTGCAGAACAGAGGCAGAAAATCAAGTTCAGAAGTCCAGAAATCAGACTTAAGTTCCATTTCATGATGTATTCCTAGTGGTAAGAGTTAAGAAAAATTACTTTCCTCTCTGAATCTCAGTATCTGCTCTGTAATTTGTGGATAAAACTGGTATCTGCTCAATCTTTTTCATACAAATTTCATGAGCATCACATGAGATCATTGATGTGAAAGTACTTGGTTCATGGCCATATGTCACACAATTACTTGTTTAATCATTAAATATGTATGGTCACCTCTACTCTACCTTTGACTCCTTGACTCTCTGAAATGCTTATGAATATTGTGAGGAAATGAAGAAACATGGTAAACCAGAACTGAGAAATGTTTTTCAGGTACACAACCGTAAATCAAATAATCTTTCTAATTTCTAGACTTATTCAGACATAGCATATATTTTATGTGGTAACATCTTAACTGAAAAAGAATGCTGAAAACCTCTTTAGAATGCTTATTTTTTTTAATTTTCTATTCAAGACTACATATATAAAATGCTTAATGCCATCCTGTTGGTGGAATCATTTAAATATGTATTATCTATTTTGTATTTATAATTAAAGTTTTCTGAATCTAACAGATAATATATTAGGGATGCATTTCTCTACACTTAGAAATGGCATATTTTTTTTTTTTAAAGATTTTATTTTATTTATTTGACAGAGAGAAATCACAAGTAAGCAGAGAGGCAGGCAGAGAGAGAGGGGGAAGCAGGCTCCCTGCTGAGCAGAAAACCCGATGCGGAGCTCGAACCCAGGACCTGGGATCATGACCTGAGCCGAAGGCAGCGGCTTAACCCACTGAGCCACCCAGGCGCCCCTAGAAATGGTATATTTTTAAGGAATTTATTCTTTCTTTTTTTTTTTTATTCAACATATAATCTATCAACCACAGACACTTTGATTAGCAATAGACGTTCACTCTGGTCCAAGCCATTCATCATCTCTTGGCTTGAGTATTGCAATCACCTCTTAGTCTCCCTATCTCCTTTGCCCCTTTCAGTCCATCATCAACATGGCAGTCAGAGTGATATTTTTAACACAAAAGTCAGATCATATCATTCTTCTTTTTAAAACTCTGCAATGTCGTCTCTTTTATCGCCTTACTGACTTGCTCCAGCTATCCCAGCCTTCTCACTGTTCCTGGAAGATGCCAGTTATGATCTTGATGTAGGGCTTTTGTATTGCCTATCCCTCTGACTGTTAATACTCCTCTCCCAGATAATGATTTTGTTGACTTTTTTCTCACCTTAAACTTTCACTTAACTGGGGCCTATCCTGATCATATTAATATTGGAATATACTCCCTCCCACTACCCTCATAGCTCCCATCAACTTTATTCACTCTCTTTTTTTCCATGCCATTTATTACCTTCTAACATATCTATTATTAAATTATAGCTAATTTTTTATTGTCTGTCTCCTACTACTAGGATGAGAACTTCAGGATGGAAGGTGTGTTTGCTTTGTTTACTGATATGTCCCAAATGCCTATAACTGTGCCTGGCATAGAAGAGCCATTTATTAAATTCCCTGACCCTATGATACATTCTGCTTAAGAAAGGCATGAAGTGCGGGTCAATTAAAAGTAAGCACCCTCCATCTCCACCCATGTCTAATTTGCACTTTTTCTGGAACAATATTTTAATCAGATACAACATTCTATTTTGACAAGTATTTTATTATCTATCCTGTGATATTACCAATATTTTGATATTCTATTTCCTCTGTCATCTAATTTTGCTGTTGAGAAGTCTGCATTCAGATTGTCATTACATTGTGGGTCATCCTTCTCCTCTAGTTACTTTTCAGATCTCTTTATCTTTGATGTTTTGCAGTTTCCCTAAAATGTACCTCTGTGTGCATTTATTGCTATGTGTCTACTTTGAAGTTGACTTTAATTCTTAAATCTGATTCTGTGATCTTTTCAAATATTCTTTTCTATACCACCTGTTTTCTTTTTGAATTTCTACTAGACATATGATGGACTTGCACACTCTATCTTCCATGTCTCTGAAATTCTTTTTTCATCCTTTCCACCCAAGTCTCTGTATCTCTATGCATGTGCCCATTCCATTCTCTTGCCCCTAAGGGTTCTACTGCCCTTGTTCACCAAGCGAACTCATACTTAAAAAAGAGGTAGCTAAACTGTCTTTCTTAGGACATTGTCTGACCAACACAAGCTTGACCTTAATGTGTCTAATACAAACTACTTATCTCTGTGCTCCTGCACACTTTTAAGTTAGGTATTATTTATAAGAAGATTCTCAGAGTTATACTTTCATTTGTGAATTTCTACTTCAGTTGTACTTATTATGCTCTTAAACTCATTGATTGTGGGTTTTTTTTTTAAAGATTTTATTTATTTATTTGTCAGAGAGAGAGGAGCTAGAGCGAGCACAGGCAGACAGAGTGGCAGGCAGAGGCAGAGGGAGAAGCAGGCTCCCTGCCAAGCAAGGAGCCCGATATGGGACTCGATCCTAGGACACCAGGATCATGACTTGAGCTGAAGGCAGCTCTCAACCAACTGAGCCACCCAGGCATCCCGATTGTGGTTTTATTTTATTTTATTTGAGAGAGAGAGAGCACAAGCGAGGGGAGGGGCAAAGGGACAGACTCCCCACTAAGCATGGAGCCTAACACAAGGCCCAATCTCTGAGATCATGACCTGAACTGAAGTCTGACACTTAACTGACTGAGCAACTCAGGCCACCTTATTTTATTTTAGTGACTATTTTTTACTTCTAGGAGAATATTCCATTGTTTCAAATACTTCTATTTTTATCATGGACTCTTATTATTGTTTCAAATGATATTTTTAATAACTTAAAATATATTTATTTCACAGCTCTTAGAGTAGTCTAATTCTGCTTTGAGATAGCTGCCCCTCACCAATTCTTGATTACTGATTTTTATGGTCTTTAATTTTGGATTGCTCCTTAAATTTGAATTGTGGATTTGTCTTTAGTCTGTGAGAAACCCGTTCTGCCTGGTTCAGAGCATGTCCTTTCCAGGTGCTCAAGTTTGCTTCTGTTAGGTTTTGGAGCGTTTTACTGGCCTGGGACCAATTTTGTATAATTTCTCAGCTTGCAGGTTGCTGAACAGTATGTATAATGTAGATTTCACCCCAAACCTACGGCAAGTTAGGTCTATAGTTTTAAATAATTGGAGATGACTAAATATATATATATATATATATTTTTTTACCTGTGAGTTAGTTAAGACACAAGTGTTCTTTTTGTCTTTCTGTGCCAGCAAACACAATTTGTAGTCCAACTTTTAGCCAAGTTTATAGCCACTCATAGATTATGATTAACTAATCACCACCTCCCAAGGCCACAGCCTCATTTTGTCTCTCTAGGCATTGAAATCTAGACTTCAGTGTTGTGGATTAAGAACCCCAGCTCCAACACATTTTCCTTCCCGTGGAGGTGGAAAATCAGTTTGATATTCCTGCTCTCTTTCATAGGTCTATTCCCATTTTGGACTGTGTATATACTGCTTGCCTTTCTGTGGGCACATCTATTTATTTAAAATGTTGTATTTTTCCAATATTCTATTTCTTCTGTATTTGTATAGGCTTTCCCCTCAAGTTCATGAACTTCCATATTGTTGGAAATTGAAGTCCTGAATGTATGTTTCAGCAAGGAATAAAGTTTTTATACAACCATATATAAGAAAACTTGTACAAAAAAATTTAGTCTTCTAGTGAGTAAGGGACAGGCAGGAGTAGGTAGAGAGAGATAGATAGGGGACTATTGATCAGGCACACAGAAATCCCAAAAATGTGAAGGTGTGGGGAAACCAGAGATAAGGGAACAAACCGGACCACCCTTCCCTAGCCATGTGGGGTGGGTGACTTTTTTTACGATAATCACCTGTGACCAAACAAGGAATAACCAGACCCTTAAAAAGGAAGTAAGCCATTGAAGGTGTTAACACTAGTCCTTGCTCAATGGCAATAGAGAGAAGCTAAAAGGATTTAAGTTCCCTGGTTAGCTTTCTATAAAAGACCAACCCTAAAGGCCCTCAGTGGCAACCCTGTGGGGACCCTTGTCACTTTTGAGAGCTTTTTGTATATCTTCACTCACTAAACTTCTATGGCTTTATTCACTCTCCTTTGTCCATGAAAGTCATTCTTCGGCTCTGTGAGACAAGAACCTAGCTCCCCTGCTGCATTAGGAGTTCCATTGTTCCATTTTTATTTATTTGACACAGAGAGAGAGAGAGAGAGCATGCACAGGCAGGGAGAGCAGCAGGCAGAGGAAGAGGGAGAAGCAGGCTCCCTGCTGAGCAGATCCTGGGAGACCTGAAGATCCTGGGATCAAGACCTGAGCTAAAGCTGACACTTAACCAGCTGAGCCACCCAGGCACCCCTAGGAGTTCCATTTGATGAAGGGGTAAAACAACTAAATAAACAACTGCAATTAAATGTGGCAAGTGCTAGGAGGTGCTCTGATGGCACTGTTAAATACAGAGAGGGCAATGTGTCTATCAGCAAAGGCTTTATGGGGAGTTGAATCTTTAGGCAGGAAAAGAAAGAGGATGGATACTGCAGACCAAGATGAATGAAAATATTCAAAGAAATATAAGTAATTAATGGTGGCTGAAACACAGTGTAAATCTGGAAGAGTAATTGAAGGTAAAGCTAAAGAGAATACTTAACGCTAAATCATGAAGACATTTCTGCCATGCTGATGAGTCTAAATTGTAATATTTCAATCAGGTTAATGACACCAGCAGATGTGGATGGTATAAAGCATATTATAACCACAATCAGTGTGAAAGGTGGATTGAGAATGAAGAGATTAGGGAGCCATTATAGTAAAACAAGTGATAAAATGATGAAGGCCTAACCTAAAGCATTGGGAAAGTGATTGGGGGAGAATGGACATAGTTAAGCGATAATTAAGGGTGATACAAGCAACTGCATAAAACTGTAAAATCACTTTCAGGTTTTTGGTTGAGCATGTGAGTGTTTATATTAATTACCAAGACAGAAACTGCAGTAGGCATAGATTTGGTGTAAATATAATATGCCCATCTTCAGAAAAGTTAAATGTCAAATGCATGAGAGACATTTAGACAAAGGTGCCCTCCCCTCAGCACACAAACAAGGCAAATATTCAAACATACTTCTTTCACTGAACGTATTTGTTTGGAATTCTGCCACTTGAATACCACAATAGGTGGTTCCATTTTACCTGGTATGCTGGGAAAATTAGGCCTTCAACCAGGGTTACTTCCCTGGTTCTCTGTTCAAAAGATATTTGGAAAATGTCTAAGCAAAGTCAAGAGAGAAAAGCACCTTCCACAGACTAGATTTCACTAGGTCTTTGTGTAGTCCATGAATCTGCATTTTTTTAACAGCTATCTTAGTTGGTTATCACACAGTTACTCTACTGAATGTCCAATGAAAAACATTGGCTAGGACCTGTCTCTTCTCAAAATGAGACCTGTGACCTCAATTCCTTGGTATATTCCTTAATTTGAATGCCAATCAATGTCATAATAGCAGCAGAAAGTCAATGTTTTTGCTGTTGATGTGATCTTTTGGCAGGAATTCTACATAGAAATTGTATTACAAGATTTAACTAAACAGTGAATAAGTAGCCAGAGCCAATGTGAGTGTCAGACAATAAGTTTATACAATCTATAAAACTGATCCAAATAAATAACCTAGTTTAAAAATCACTGGTGTCATATATCGACCTGTCATATCACCAATAAAGCATCAACTGCTGGTCATTTCTTGGTTACAGTCTGGGTATCGGATAGTGAAACCTGTCAAATGTGCAGTGGTGAGAGGAAAGAGAATTGTCTTTGAAAGAAATCATCAGTATAAAAAGCTATGCTGTCTTTTCAATAAATGGTGTCAGAACAATGAAACATCCGCATACCAAAAAAAAAAAAAAAAAAGAATATAGAGACAGACTTTACACCTTTCACAAAAATTAACTGGAGAGAGATTATAGGTCTAAATGTAAAATGCAAAACTACAAAATTTCTAAAAGATAACACAGGAGATATCTAGGTGACCTTGAGTTTGATAATGTTTTAGATACAATGTCAAAATGATAATCCATGAAATTAAAAATGGATACATTGGGCTTGATTAAAATTAAAAACTTTTCTGTGAAAAACACTGTTAAAGAATGAGAAGACAATCCCCAGAGAAAATATTCACAAAACATCCATCTGATAAAGGACTAGTATCCAAAATGTATAAAGAACCCTTAAAACTCAACAATAAGAAAATAATTTAAAAATGGTCAAAAGAGATAAACAGACATCTTACCAAAGAAGACATAAAAATGGCAAATAAAATATAAAAAGATGCCAAACATCATGTATCATTATGGAAATGCAAATTAAAACAGTAATGAGGTACCAGCATATACCTCTGAGAATGGCTAAAATCTACAACACTGACAACATCAAATGCTAGCAAGGATATGGAGTCATAGGAACTTTCATTCATTGTCGGTGGGAATGCAAAATGTACAGCCAGTTTAGAAGATAGTTTGGCCATTTTTTAAAAAAGATTTCATTTATTCATTTGAGAGAGAGAGAACACGAGAGTGGTGGGGAGGGCAGAGGGAAAGGGAGAAGCAGACTCTCTGCTTAGTGGGGAGCCCAAAATAGGGCTCCATTCCAGGACCCTGGGATCATGACCTGAGCTTAAGGCAGCCGCTTAACTGACTGAGCCACCCAGGTGCCCCAGTTTGGCCATTTATTATAAAGCTAAACATACTGTTATCACATGTTCCTTGACCCTTATCCAAATGAGTTGAAAACTTACATCTATAGAAAAACCTGCACATGAAGGTTTTTAGCAGCTTTATTTATAATTGCTAAACTTGGAAGCAACCAGGATGTCCTTCAGTCTGTAAATGGATAAACAAACTATGGTACATCTATAGAATGGAATATTCTTCAGCTAAGATATCAACCCATGAAAAGACATGGAAGAACCTTAAACACATATCACTAAGTAAAAGGAGCCTATCAGAAAGGGCTGCATACTGTATTATTTCAATTCTTTGAATAATACATTCTGGAAAAGTTAAAATTATGGAGACAGTGGTTAGAGGGAAGGAAGGATTTTAGGGCAGTAAAACTATTCTGTATAATACTATAATGGTGGATACAGGTCATTATACATTTGTCAACACCCATAAGGTATTCGAGAATGAACCCTAATGTAAACTATGGTCTTTAATTTTTAAAAATTGTATTTATATTGGTTCATCAACTATAACAAATATACAGTATTAGTGCAAAATAATAATAATAATAGAGGAGATTGGGGAGGAGGCATTTGAGAAGGTATATAGGAACTCTGTATTCTGTGCTCCATTTTTCTATAAAACATCAGACTGTATTAATAAAAAAAAAAGAGAGAGAAAGAATCTGTACCTGGAATGTTATACTCACTTGATGCATTAAAGTATTACTCTTTTAATATCTTATTATTTTGGTTAATAAGTAGTGGGATTATGTTCTACAAATATATAAAGTTTGGAGTGGAAGGGATTGGTAAAATGCTAACAATTATGAGGCAGAGATTAGAAAAGTTCTATGCATTTTAGCAGAGACTTCTTCAGAGGACAGAAAATGGATGTGCGAACAACCCAACTTTTACACCTCAAAACTTTCCCCGTTATCCTTTTTTAATACACCTGATCTGACTTCAGATTGTAACTTCACAATCATTAGGGGGTTTCTGAGGAGGAACCAATACTTAAGAAACTCACTGCTCCCTACCTCAGTTCTGGGAAAAAAAATTGAGGCTTAAGACAAAGGTAGAAAATTCTCAAAATACAATCTTTCTTCCTAATCCAATAGAGAGTTCAAGTGTATAGCTTAGGTGAAAAGTCAGTGGGCTTCCTAATCACAGAGGAGGCCCTTTTAGCCACTGAGACAGCAGCACTGAGCCTAGCGGTCACCATCCAGTACAAGGGAGGGGTAGGGTAGATCAATGTATCCTGTGGGCAGCCCATTCCTAATTGCAAAAGAACCTGAACAGAACAACATCAGTTTAATATTCCTGAGTTAACCAACCTTATA
Organism: Enhydra lutris kenyoni; assembly: GCF_002288905.1. Taxonomy (NCBI): domain Eukaryota; kingdom Metazoa; phylum Chordata; class Mammalia; order Carnivora; family Mustelidae; genus Enhydra; species Enhydra lutris. Next base: position 43,746,964 of record NW_019154088.1, on the reverse strand, counting down.
GTGATTTCAGTGCCTCTGTACAAGGCAGAGAGGAGCTAGGACTGTTAAATTAATAAGGATCTCTTCACATCGAAGGACTCAAGAACAGGGAAGAAGCATTCACTCCCTCTCAATAATTATATTGTGAGATAGGTAATATTATGTCCATATATAAATTTTGAAAATGTGTTTTGACGCCTTTTACAAATTTGTGGATTCATGAAGATCTCAGTCCTTTAAAATGTTAAAGATCACCTGCACGAATAGGAAAATGATTCCAACAATTGTGCCAATCATAATACAGAGGGCAAAGCTGAAACACTGTCTTGAGGAAGAATGTGAGGCTGAACCTGGGCTCAGCAATAAAGCTGTAGTAGTTCATAAGGCAATTCTGTCTCTGCTGTGTGGGTTCGAGGCTGTTGACTAAAGGCTTCAAGGTTAGAATTCAAATACATAATTTACCAGGTAAGAAATCTAACCTAGGTACTAAAACCTATATTTAGCTCTGTAAAAGCAAAAAATGTTCATCGGGGGAAAAATACTTCGCAGTTTTTATTAAAATTACAACACCTAAGAGCTGTTAATTGATAAAGCATTCCAGTGTAGGCTTGGAATGAAGGTGGCTGACAGCACAAAGTTATGTAAGCCCAAAAATATTGGAGGAGGTACAACTGGGTCTTCTGAGTGGATGAAACAGAGAGTGGCAGTAGCTGAGACTAGAAGAGACTAGAATAATAGCTTGGAAGCATGTGCTAGAAGACTTTAAATATCAGGCAGAGAACTTTGTTTTAATTCAGTGTGTAATAGCCACAGAGGGATTTGGATGTACTAAAGAGATCCATGATCCACGCTTCACTTAGTAAATAAGATTCAACTTTCAGCAGAGTAGAGGACGAGTTGTAATAGATGAAGAAAGACTGACAGAAAAGATGTTTAATGAGAGATCATCAGTGAACTCAAAGGTCACCGGAAGCCCTCTGCGACATGCAGTCCAGTCTATGATGAGGCCTTTAGTACATGTTGAGGAAGAGGTTCTGACTGTTGGAATATCCCTCCACATTAGTCTCTGTCCATTTGTCCTAATTCCACTTTTCTGATTTGTACAAAATAATCTCAACTTTGATCCTCACCACAGGACTTTGATTTAAAAACAACAGTTTTTTGTTTTGCTAACACCACTGGTGGTTTTGAATGTTCTTTATATATATTTCGTTTGCTCACCCATGACCAGAGCTGAAACCAGATGGCTTATGTTTCCTGAAGATTAATACTTAGAAATTAAATCCCATTATATTTTACCCAGGCCAGAGAAGAGCAAACTGATTTAAACATTCTAAATTTGATAATTCTATTACTACAGCTCAACAATGACATCTGCTAACATTTTTGAGTGTTAACTGTATGCCAAGCCTCATACCAAGCATTCTACATGCAAAATCTTATTCAGTTCTCACAACACCTCTAAGAATTAGGCACTATTATTGTCACCTTGAAGAGAAAATTCAGGTCAAGAGAGATTAAGGCCACACATCTTTGAAAGAAGTAGAGCTGGGACTAGAACCACTTTTACTTTAGCCAAAGCCCATGCTACTAACGATGACATCCTGTGTTCCTTCTCTTTAGATTACTGCAGCACTTCTTTTTTTTTTCCCCCAAAAGAGAGGTAGTAATATCAAACAGCTAATCACAGTAGTCTAAAATTCATGGTTATAAAACTTGGCTGCACAAATGAATCACCTCAAAAACTTTTATAAACTTCTCATGTTTGGTCCTTACCCCAGGCCAATTAACATGAATTTCTGCAGGTCCTGTGCACTGGAATATTTAAAATTCCACCCAGGTGATTGCAATGTGTAGTCAGAATCATGATCTACTGCCTCTGGTCCTTTTTGCATATTCTGTTGTTAAATCCAGACTTCCTTATACTATACCTAAGTAGTTGATTTGAGGATACAAATACAGGACCTAATATGTGTCACAATTTAACTTTATTTTATTGGATTTGGTCCACTATTCCAGCCTGATAAGACCTTTAAGGAACCTAATTCTGTCACCCAGCATATTTTTTAAACCTCTGGTTTCATGTCATCTAAAAATTTCATAAGGATTCATTTGATATTTTCATCTAAATCTTAAAGAAAGTCAGTGAACAGGAAACAGCCTTCAAGCACATTGGCTTGATACCCTTAGACACAGGCATCCAAATACAAATTTATATAATTACACTTGCTTCTGGTTCATTATCCCATTTTTTTCCACAGGAATGCCATTAATGACCTTTAAAACGATCTAGCAACATACAAATATACTATTTGTAGCACATTTCTCTCCTCCATGTAAATAGCCTTCTGCAAAAAGAAAACTCATCCCTGCCATGGCTTATTCCTAGTTATGGCTTACATTACTTATTCTCAGTTCTGGTTTATTCTCACTCCCTAAAAACCCTCCTGCATACTAATCTTCACCTCAGAGTCTTCGTCCCAGGGGATTCAACCTACAGCACATAGGGTTCAGTCTGAAGCACATGGTAGGAAAATGGTAATGTGTGAAGTCACTGAGAAGATGAGTGAAAAACAGTAATATGATGTCAGTGAACACACATTATGGAATGACCACATTTAGGGGCTTATCAGAAGAAGTTTTGCACCAATAGGAGACTAGAGACCTAGGAAACAGGGAACATCAAGAGTAGAGTGGCGTGGTGGCCAAAAGAGAAAAATAATTCCAAGAAGGCAGGTTTTTACCAATATCCAATTATATAGGAAGGTTGAAGAAGATGACATTATGCAAAAGTGTCCATACATCCATGCCTACCCTCAGCTATTTTAGGATCCCCTCTTGGGATCAAAACCTGTAGAAGGGAAGAGAAGGAAATGGAACTGGAAGTTCTGAAGATGAATGACAAAAATGGGTTGAGCGAAATGGCCCTTTATGTTCCAATGTTCATCAGTCACTAAATGTGGGTACCCTAGCAAGGGATCAATTGTCTGACTACTGACAGTTTTCCATGGAGCAGCTTTAGTGGACTTTAAAATACAAAATTTAGATCATTTCATCTGTCTCTCAAAGCTCTCCAAAGGTTTCTAAACATACTGCTCAGACTAATCCCGGTGTCTCTGACTTTACCACAGTTCCCATTCTCCTGCGAATCCCTGTTCTAACTCTCAGGCAACTTCTTTAGAATACCAGGTGAATTCCCACCTCAAGGCCTTGCCACACGCTGTTCCTTTTTGCTTGTTTGTTTGTTTGTTTTTTAAAGTAGGCTCCATGCTCAACATCAGGCTTGAACTCACAACCCTGAGATCAAGTGATATGCTCTGCCTACGGAGCCAGCTAGGCAACTCTGCATGCTGTTCCTTCTACCTCCTTAATCGTCACACTAACTTCATTTCAGACATGTCACCCCCTCAAAAAGTCCGTTCTTCACCAGACTATAATAGACCCATTCCAGCCACTCTCTTTTCCTTGCTACTGTTTTCCTCATAGCAGTTATTATTTCCTGACTTTGAATCATATAGTTATATAATATAAATACCTAAAATAATAATTTTATATTATACATAAAAAAAGTGAATCTTTGCCTTCAGCTAAACTTAATCCTCAATTCAGATAACACGAAAAAGTGAATTTTGACTCAAACAATCAAATTGAAGGAAAGAGTATGATGCTGGCCTTCAAACACTGAAACTAGTAACATGTTTATTGTCAATATATTTCCTCTTTTTTTTTTCAACTAATTGCTGCTGCTTTATCACAGGTTCATTATCATCTATTGCAGAATGGCTTTCTTCACATGTGTGTGTATATACTAGTGGCTTCTAAACTGTTACGCTCACAACTTTTTAACAAGTATAATGGACCTGTTCCCAGAACTGATGAGAAAAAAATGAGGAACTGTGGCCCTCATGGGTCAGATGTTCACCCATATGTCAATCACTCTGATAAAGGAGGCAGGGACTTAAGAGTGTGATTCCCATTTGAAACAAAATGTCAAAGCAAAAGACAAAAATAGCTCCTCTCAGGAAGAAAGACAGTGAAACAACTAAGGTCTATTACACATTATGGTTAATATCATTAAGTTAAAAAATGTATTTTGATAATTCAAGAAATAAATCCAGGAAGGACCAAAAAGAGATTCCTTTTATGTAGATCTTTCAGGATTCTTTATAAATACTCTTATCCTTGTTTATATTTTGAAGACCGTCTTATACATATATAGTGCCTTATACAATAAATTATTTTTCCTTAATGATTTTTAAAAAAACACCAAATACTGTATTTTGTCTTACACCCTCTTAAAATCAACCATGAACTTCTAGTTTTATATGAGATAAATAAATTTTCAAAGTTAAAGAGATAACAATTTTCATATAAAATATAATAAAAAGCAGTTGTCTAAACATGGTATTTTCAAGTGATACTATCAATTATAATTTTAAATTTATGGAAAAGAAATGCATTGACCTTAGGAAATGACTGTAACTAAACTCTCAAAAGATTGCAACCTGGTAGCAGGGTGTCATGAACTCACCTTTTTATTTTTTTTAGATTTTATTTATTTACTTGACACAGAGAGAGAGATCAGAAGTAGGCAGAGAGGCAGGCAGACAGAGAGGGAGAAGCAGGCTCCATGCTGAGCAGAAAGCCTGATGAGGTCTGGATCTCAGAACCCTGAGACCATGACCTGAGCTGAAGGCAGAGGCCTACTTAACCTACTGAGCCACCCAGGCGCCCATGAACTCACTTCTAATGGATTTCTCCTTCCTTCCTTCGTTCCTTCCTTCCTTCCTTCCTTCCCTTCTTCCTTCCAATCTTTCTTCCATCCATCTTTCCTTCCTACTCCTTCTTTCCTTCCTTTTTTGGGGGGGTGGGGAGACAGAAGAGGGAAGGAGCAGAGGGGGAGAAAGAGAGAGAGAGAGAATCCCAAGCAGGTTCCACACACATTAAAGAGCCCAATGTGGGGCTCCATGCCACAACCCTAAGATCATGACCTGAGCTGAAATCAAGAGTAAAATGTTTAAGGAACTGAGCCACCCAGGCAACCCACTTCTAATGGACTTTCAATTTCTAATATAAACTAAGTTTAGCCACAATTCCAGAAAACAAAATGTTCAAAAAAACCATACCTAAACAGAAATGTTGATTTATCTGAATGAAAACTGTTTCAGAACACAGACACATACCAAACAGTAAGCTATGTATGTTTTCTTTTATTTTCTTCAATATCCAAAGTTTGGATCCCTAGTAATTTCCCATGGAAATTACCAATTTCTTTCTTTTTCTCACTCCATTCTTTAATAGTTACATTCAACATTATCATCAATTTTAAATTTCAAAAAGAATGGAAAATTTTATTTCTCCTCAGGCTCTTGACTATTAAATCTTTATGCTTCTATTTCTTAAATGTCTCTATTTGCATAAAATTGTCTGCAAACAATTAAAGTTAATTAAAATAATTTATCACTTGAAGTAAAGCCATTTTACCAGCAGGTATCAGATTGTTAAGCAAACAAAGAATTAGTTTTAGGGAAAACATTCAGCCCTCCTTACCAAGTAAGGCAGAAGTGGCCAAAAGAAAGAAAAGAAAAAAAAAAAAAGAGATCCTTTCCTAATACTCCCTGTTTGGAGGAGGTGTTATGTTTTCAGAGTCATTAGACTCAATTAGCTAATCATGCTTCTTTAGCAGTTTATTCTGCAATACAACACTATAGATTCGATAATTTATACTTTGGCAATCTTCTTGCATATGAAATATGGTAAAATTCCCATTAAAAAGAAAAAGCAAGTCTTTTAACTGCCAAAAGAACACTCTAGCCAGAGTCCTTTAGAAATTAAATATTTTTTAAGTGTATGCAACAAAGCAATATTCATTATTAGCAGATATAATGATTTTATGTAGCTGTCTTATATAAATAATCAATTAAAAAGGATTTAAAATGCTGGGACTTTCTCTGACTATAAGGCAGGGTAACAAAATGATACATGGAAGTTTTAAAATCCATGAGAGGCAAGAGTATTCTTCTGAAGAAGATAGGAAAGAAACTTACTAGCATAAGGAAAGAAACTTACTAGCATACTAAGTACACTGGAAATATCATTATTATGAGTACTGATGTTGGGAGATGAAAGAATATTTTAATTTTTGGTAAAAATATTTCCTGGTTGAGGAAACAAATGATTCCAAAACTTCATAAATTTAAAATTTTGTATAAAACCTTCCTTATATAGTGGGGGAAAAATAATTCTCCCTCTGCCCTTCTGAGTTCTTAGCTGAGATCCCGGTAATAAAAGACATATTAGCAAAAGCAAAACAGTTCATTAACATATATACTTCATGTATACATAGGAGATACAGGAAAAATGAGTAACGCCTCCAGCTGGCTTAGAATTCAGTCTTAAATATCTTAAGGAAAGGGGAGGATGGGTGTAGGCCTCTTAGGGGACAGTAAATAATTTGGGGGAAAGAAGAATGGACCCTTAGCAGAATAGATAGCAGATATGATGGTTTGTGATTTGGGGGTGGTGCCAATTTCTATTCTCTTTCTTGTGATAGGAGTCAATCTTCTCCCTGGTTTATGAAATTCCCAGGGAAGGGATTTATGACAACTGCATTGTCATATTTGGGGTGGCATAATAAAGTTGCTAATAAAGTAAAGTAATTGAAAACATTTAAATCCTTCCTACCAAGAAACTTATGATAGATAATGGTAAATAGTAAATTGTTCTAAACATTTAAGGAAAAAAAATTATTAATGTTAACAAATCCTTCCAAAGAATAAAAAATAAACATACAACATTTCTCAACAAAACATTAGAAGGGGAAATTAACATTTCTCTCATGAATATGGATCAAAATTACAAATGAAATCTTAGCAAATCAAATCTAATCTATCATCTATCTATCAATCTATCCATCCCTCTACAAAAATATATCACAAACAAGTAGAATTCATCCCAATGAATCTGGCAGTGTGGTTAATGAATACTATAAAACATTGGAAGAATTAAAGGAGTATAAGAAAAGCTATTCAGGGATGCCTGAGTGGCTCAGTGGGTTAAGCCTCTGCCTTCGGCTCAGGTCATGATCTCAGGGTCCTGGGATCGAGTCCTGAATCGGGCTCTCTGCTCAGCAGGGAACCTGCTTCCCCCTCTCTCTGCCTGCCTCTTTGCCTACTTGTGATCTCTCTCTCTGTCAAATAAATAAATAAAATGTTTTAAAAAAAAGAAAAGAAAAGAAAAGCTATTCAACCAAATCAACACCCATTCATGACAAAAAGGCTCAGCAACTAGGTAAAGAAGGGAACTGATAAAGAGCGTATAAGAGAAACTTATAGATAATGGTGCTCTCAATAGTAAAATATGTAATACTCTGTATCTGAGGTGGGGAATGAAATAAGGATATCCACTCTTAGGTTTTGTTTTTAAATATAAAAAAAAGTAATTTCTAAGTAATTTTAAGTCATGAAAAGTAAAAATATGGCTAAAAAATTCTGTGGAAGAAGAACAATGTGATTAAACATTAAAATATACTCTAGAGTCTCAGAAATTAATAGTGATCCTGAAATTAGTAGTGATACTGACAGTGTCAGTGGGCATTTGTATGGAAAAAGAAATGGAATCAAATAAACAAAGAGACTCTAGTATTTAATAAAGATCTCATATGAAATCTTTGGGAAGCTGGTGTACTACAAGGAAAATTTTTTCATAAAAACCTAGTAAGCATTTGGAAAAACAAAACAAACAAAACCAAAGAAGGTTTTATTGAGATCTAACCGTATATAATAGGGAAAATTCCAGATGTCTTTTTGTTTAAATCTGAACCATAAAAACATGAAATTACTAGGACAAAACACAGATAAATGATTTTATAACCTAGGTGTGATGGAAGTTTTCTAACTGTGACACAAAATCCTGAAGCTTAGGAAGAAAAAAGACTGATAACTTTGACCATATAAATAAAAAAACCCTTTATTTAGCAAAAAGCAACCATCTCTAAATGAGCAAATTTAAGTTTGTGCAACATTACATCTTCCATGTTGAAGCCTGCTGCTATTATAAAGGCAAATAGCATGTAAGCTAACTTTCAGAGACCAATTTGTCTCAAATACCCAAAAACTTTGCTACTTACTGTCTACATTGTCTTCAGCAAGATAAATAGCTTCCCTTAGCCAAGAACTGTTAAGAGTCTAAGGTTTTTGTTTTTGTTTTTGTTTTTGTTTTTTTTTAACCATACTTATGAGCCAGCACGTTTGCCTGTCACAGTTTTATAGATTCTGGTAGATAGGAGACTACCAGATCAGAAACAAAGAACTTCATTACTAATGGCACAGAAATCAGCATGGTTTCAGGTTCACTTCAGTTCCTCCTTGTCTCTCAAATCCCATGGAAGTGATATGGAGGCAGGTCCATGTGTGGGTTTGCCATCTGAGGAACTTCAAGTTTAGGAGATGCCAGTATTTTAAAGGGGTCTGCTAGCAACATTTTCAAACACAGGAAGATAGTATATTTATTATACTGGTCAGAAACACATTCTGCCCTCTACTTTGGTGCAAAACTTCCAATGCAGCTTGCTGTACAAACAACCTTTAAAAACTCATCTGGAATTAACAGCTGATACTAGGTGTACAGAAGCACTGTGGAGAAGTGTTTCCCAACACTCAGCCTTGGTTGTTTGAATTGTATAATGTGGATTGTCAAGCATCATTGGTTGCCAATCACCAAAAGTAGAAACCAGAACTTTTTTGCCCACCTCATCTTGATACTTGAGTTGCCAAGGAAAATGCAACAGTCAAGCACTGGATATGGAAAAATGTTTTACTCACCCAGAGAAGAGACAGAGGAAGATCAGCTTCATTAGTGAATATTGGTCGCCCATGGCCAGCAAGTCCCTCCAGGCCACTTATCCATCTCAGGCTGCTATAGAGCCAAGGATCTTGTCTCCTACCTGCAGGGGATAGATTTGGCAATGAGGCTGGCCAGATGCCATATGATATATTAGCTTAAACAAAACAAAGGAACACACACTGAGTCCGATATAAGGAAAAAATATTCCCACACGAGGTAACAAGCCCAGCACAAGCTGTGAGGATTCTTCATCTGTTGGTAAGGAAGTATTCCAGGCTCAAGACCCATTCATAGGTGGCAAAGAGGGGATTAAAAGACTGCATGCATGAGACTGCCTTTTTCAATATGGCTAATATACATATGGGATGTAGTGACAATAATTTAACTAGGAAAATGTCTGAAAAGGGTCTAGGGTGATGCTACTTAGCATCTACTAAGTACTCATAATATAGACTCTATTATACTTTTGGTCATAATTATATAAACTATCTTCAAAAATCAGTCTATATTTTAAAATACACACATTGAACTATGTTTAAATATTATTTTACTTCCTGCCACTAAAGAAAGGTTTCTTTTTTAAACTAAAATACAATGATTAATTTTTAGTTTCTATCAATATGTGTTTGGATCCACTTTGAAACTTAACTCTTTGTTTTCAATGGTCAAAATAAATATTTCCCACAATACCTCTAACTCCAAAAAAATAATCAGTACTCTATACAAACTATAAAAAGAATAGCAAAATTATCTTTTTAAAGACAACTAGTCATATTCTGAAGGAATTCTTTTTTATTGTGTACAAAAGTCAATAAAAAAAGTAAAGACAACCAGCTAAATTATCCAAATTTTATGTAGTGGGGGACAAAATCCTCAGAGCACACTAAAAACAAATGTATGCATGGGAAATTACATCTACCAAACCTGAAACAGACTAGTCTGAAAAATACTGATAGGCTCAGAATAGAAGTCACTTTCCCCAGAAGCTTTTCCACTTTCAGCTTGGCATGATCTAGGATTATAAAATGCTAAAAGCACCAATGTTTAATTCATCTTGAAGGTACTAGACACTAAACAGATCAGCATAGTACAAATCCTTATAAAGGTAAATCATTTACTATCTAGAGCCAAAATTTGGCATTGCTGATTGCAATTTTAAAAGGAAACAAAATCCCCATTATTAAATCCCTGAAACACAGCTTTAATTGTTAAAACTGTTATAACTAGGTATTCGTGTGAATGGTTGTATACTTGCATTTATTAAGGCATTAACTCATCAGGGTAAACTGATTTAATGCTGTGCTAAAACTGCTAAAAGGCATGAGGAATAGTCATTTAAAAATTAATTTAAAACAATTTTTGAACTTGCCATGGGAAAACAAAAGTCATTAAACAGTATTATTAATATTCACAGCAGCTGTTACACAATTATGCATCAAGTCTCCATGTTCAAACGTGTTTTCTAATATAGTGTCTTAAAATATTCTACTAGTCTGTAGTTCATTATACACCAATGTGTTGCAAATAGCTTTGTCAATTTCTTATCAATTTATCATATGGTTCATAAAAGAGCATTTGCTCAATGATGTTTGGGATTAACTGTTTTTGAGTCACCTTACAGAAACCCACTAAAAAGCCTATCATTGGGGCACCTGGATGGCTCAGTGGGTTGAAGCCTCTGCCTTCGGTTCGGTCATGATCCCAGGATCCTGGAATCGAGCCCCGCATCCGGCTCTCTGCTCGGCAGGGAGCCTGCTTCCTCCTCTCTCTCTGCCTGCCTCTCTGCCTACTTGTGATCTCTGTCTGTCAAATAAATAAATAAAATCTTAAAAAAAATAAAAAAAGCCTATCATTACTCCCAAACATAATCCTGTAAACAAACTGAGATTACTTTTTCCCCGTGCACCTGACTTTTTGTTCAGCCTGTCTATCCAGCCTTCAGATAGTGAATCATGATCTTCTTCTGTGTCTTCAGGTCATCTATACCTTTATCTATGCTGCCTACCATGCTTAAACATTATCCAATGTACCTGCATTTCTCTACACAAACTGAAGTGTTTGTGTTAAATCCCATAGCTGAAAACGTATGTCTAAGCATATGAGTAGCCAAACTGGGCTGGCCTAGATATAGGTCTGGTCAGGATCTTTCTAGAATTTAAGAATCATATACTCTTGAATAGCCCTAACATAGAGTCTTTGAAAAAACTTTAAAAAATGATAAGGTCTTATAAGAATGACTAAGAACACACAACAAAAGGTATAAAGAACCAACAGCAAAGTAAAAAAAAAAGGGGGGGAGGTTAAAAACTAGTAAGAGAAAATTACAAATAATATGAAGAATTTAGGCTTACAAATTGCAAAAATTAGGTGAAGTGGAGAAGTAACAAAAAATGCCAAACAAATTGAGATAAGAAATAGGAAATATTAAAAGACTATACCAATTATAGATACTGAATCCAGAAATAGAATTCTTTCCACACGTAAAATTCATGACTAGATGGCCTCACAGTGATAATGTCCTTCTTATACGAATTTTTCCAGAAAAGAAAATGTGGGAGCACTTCCTAACTTATTTAAGAAGTCAACAGAATTCTGTTATGAAACCCTGGCAAGTATTTTACAAAATTAGAAAATTTTTAAAAAGATGGGAATTATTAAGTTTGCTGAATGCAATCTATGAATAAATATCATTCAAAGATAACTTTAAAGATCCTTCAGACATTAACTGTACAGTTAGTTCTCAATACAGAACTGCAAAGTGAGTGAGCTTGTAAAGCAGACCACAATAGTAAAACACTTGGCATTTATCAATACTTACAATATGTCAAGCATCTTTTATGTGTTTTACTCACTTAATTTCCACAACAATCCTATAAGGTGGGTGCTATTTTAACCCCCCTAAATTATTCTGCTCCGCTTTCTCTGCCGCTCTTCTCTCTGAACTCCCAGCTAAGTCAGTGCTGGGACAAGGGTTTATAGATGCTTAATCCATAGCACTCTTTCTAAATCACGCTGCCATCCTAAAGCAAAATGAAAGGTAATTAATTACTAAGTGGGGCAGGAAATTGAAATTTGCAAACAACAAAGGACAAGGATGGGGGGTTATCAGGGGGAAAAATAGGAGGCAAAAGGAGTAAATAATCTCTGAAATTTCCAACTCCAGCAATGTTCTGGTATATCCAGTCCCTAGAAATTTTGTACCTTGACCTTGGTCTAAGTTTTCTCTAGTTAGAATGAGAAAGGTGAGGCATGTATGAGCACAGTCCTGAGGTGGTATTAGAAAATAATGCTGAATTGCTCTTTCTTCGGAGACGTGTCATGACTGTGGTGTTCAGTTGTCACTTTGCAGAAAATGCTTTGTTCTGATTCTTGATGTGCAAATCTAGTTATATATTACATAGATATGACACATGAATGGGTTAGAATACAGTGTCTGCTATCTATGAAAGTAAAGATACTTATGAAGTTTTGCAAAATGCTTCAAGAGATCCCCAGAGAAAGGAATTGTGGCAAATACAAATCATTAATAATGTTTCTTTGGATTTTTATAGAGCCTTTGCTCCAAAATGCTGGAAGACCTTTCATAGTCTTGTTTACTTGTTATATGTCTCTACTATGTTTCCCCTAAAGAGATTGTTTCCTAATGTCTTGAACACAAACTTAAATTACAAGACTCCAGATATTCCAAAGATGATACTCCCTTCTAAATCATGTATTTGTTACAGTATTTCTATGAGATTAAGAAGGTACAAAAGTGACCACAAGTAGACACAAAATTTGTTAAGCATCCCAAAGCACCTACTCCTAAGCCAAAGTATTTTTCATCTGTTTTTGTTTATTCTTGGTTTTTGGTTTTGTTATGTAACATTTAGTCTATTTTTTAGAGAAACTGACCAGTATTATCCTAATATTACAGATTTAAATTATTATTATTGTCAAGCCGATAAAGTATGCCAATTAATTTAGTTTTAATTTAACATCAAATATTAAACTATGTAAGAAAAACTCAGTTAAAGTATAACTTAAGCCTGAGAAAATATTGATTTCCTACAAGCAACTGAATTGCCTGTGATATAAATAGAAATTTTGAAAATAACTTTTATCAATAAAACTTTTTTTCTAAGTAAATTTTCCCTGCTAAGAATATGGATTATCCAGTCTTTTTTTTTTTTTAAGATTTTATTATTTATTTATTTGACAGACAGGTATCACAAGTAGGCAGAGAGGCAGGCAGAGAGAGAGGAGGAAGTAGGCTCCCCGCTGAGCAGGGAACCCGATGTGGGGCTTGATCCCAGGACCCTGGGATCATGACCTGAGCTGAAGGCAGAGGCTTTAACCCACTGAGCCACCCAGGCGCCCCAATTATCCAGTCTTTTTACTAAAAATAACATTTTAAAAGTTTAAATTAATTTTTAAGTAAAGTACAATTTAATTTATTTGAAACATTTAAAAACAACCACGTGGTATTTTTTTAATATGTTTCATAAAAAAATTGGGGGATTACCTAGAAAATTACATTCCTACAAATACTCTAAGTCTGTTTGAATATCATAAAAAGTTCTAAGAAAAATGTACTGGTAAATACCAGGGAGGGAAAGATACTGAATACATCAGACAAGGTTTTGCTGAAATTCTGCTGTTTAACAACCCTAAATGTCTAAATTCTAGTGGCTTAAAATAGTAAACATTTATTTCTCACTTACAGCACTGTATATAGCCTCTAGATCTGCTGACCCCAACTGGGACGTTCTGATCTTGGCTCCAGGCTATGGCTTGTGTTCAGGCTACTCCATATGTCTTCCAATACTCCTTGGACCTAAGCTGGTCCAGGCATCATCTCGTGGCAGATGGCAGAAGTGCAAGAAAGCAAGCCAAAGTATGGACACACAGTAAAGCCTCTTTTCCTATTACACCCACTAATATTCCATTGGCCAAAGCAAGCTGCATGGAGAAACCCAGAGTCAACAGGACAAGGAAAATACACCTGACCTTTTCTAGTGAAACTTTTATAGAATTGCAGAATAGCATGACAAAGAGTGTGCATGAACAATTCTTTTACAGAGAGGGAGTGAAGAATTAGGAACAATAACCCAATATTCCATTTTTGGGAAATTACCATTCCCATATTTTCTTGAAGAATAATTTCTGCCTGCCTAATCATGTGTTCTCAGAAATGCAAACATTTTCAGTTTTATAACCTGAAACATTTATTTCTGTGGGAGCCTAGGAAATCAAATGCTTGGGTTAATTTCCCCTACTCACTTTCAGAGTTCAAAAACAGAGTGGAAAACTATCCAAAGGGAAAAAAAAATTATTTGTGGTAAAAGTGAAAGTAGATAGCAAGCAATTGGCCCTAGACATTCAAAGCAGTGGCTTTCAGAGGCTCCTTCCCTAAAATATTTACTGATCTCTATATTTGTGTCTCTTAGTTTAACACAAGGTTTTCCATAAAAATACAGTAAAATATAACTGAAAATGTAAGTGTCCTACCTATGTTTTTAATGAGATCACAAATATTACACACTAAAGGCTTTTTATCTGAATAATAAATTATTCCACCAAAATAAACTCTAGAGAGCTTTTTATTTTATCCTTTACTATGCCAATAACCCTGAACATATTTAATCCATATAACTAATGCAGTGAGATAAATAATGATGTTCTCTTTGGTACATCACAAATGTTCATGAAAGCATTTCTAGCCAATAAGGTTGATTCCAAGTGTGAATTACATGTGCTCTGGTCTATAATGCTTATCTTCTTTAAGTTTCTTAACTTGATGGAAAATACAGGGTGACATGTTCAGCTAATACCATTTCTGTTAACATTATATAACTGGAATATCACAGATGTAACAGCTTTACATACAAAGGAATTCATTTATATAAGTAAATTCATATATATAAATTTATATATAAAGGAATTCATAGATATAAAAATTCATATATAAATTATATATACATATATATATGTATATATATATGTATATATATATATATATATATATATATACCTTATATGATGCTCCAAATCTTACCCTGATTAATTTTAATCCAGTCTTTTTGCTTCATTAACCTCCCCAATATTTTAGAGAATTTCCAGGCATATCTGTATATGCTCATGAAAAGACATTGATATTCTTCAAGGACATCAGTGATCTCTAGATGAGCAGTACAGCTGCACATTTCTAAAGGAGAGAAGTTGCAATGATTAGCCTTGATCATTACCATGTCTTGATATGCACAGGTGTTGTACTGCTATTGTTTCTCAATACTCACAGTTCTGGAAATATTTTAAAGAGGGAGGGTTGCCCCTCTACCTGTGAGACATTCCATGAAAGGAGGCTACAAAGGCTATCCCACAAGAGTAGCAGGATTGTGTTAATTTGTTAAATTTCCCAAAGCACACATGCATCCAGAGTGGTTGAGTTGGGTAAAAAATAGCCACCACTGAATTGGTAACCAACAATTCCCTCCAAATCTTGAACCCATTTTGTCTACGGAGACCATATTCCCTTAGTGAGTTTTGCTCCATGTTTTTGGTTTTTTTCCTACTATCTGACAAAAGTTGAAGACTAATCCATTGCATTATACATATTTGCACACACCCAAACTGCATGGGGATAGAGTAAAAAAGTTCATAAATTAATAGATGTAGATAGAAATGTGGGAAAGAGGCATCACCCAATTCCACCAATCAGTGTGATTTATGTCCCAATTTAACTGAGTATGTTTGAGGAAAGATGGGGTTTAACTAGATCATTCAATTGTCTTAGCTATAGATGACCTAACTAATGCCTGTTGCATTCATATTGCACATGTGTATCCAAGTAAATACTTTTTTTTTTTTAGCTTTTATTTTTTTCAAATAGACGCTTCTTAAAATTCACGAGACCATGTTTACTCATGTAAAAATACTTCAGTGGCTATAATCATAGTTTCATTCTGGACATTTTCTTTTAGCTCCTAACTTTCTCCCTAAAAAAATGTGACCCAAGAATGACAAGTTATTTCACATATATTCAGAACATCCACAAGAACATTTGACTTTTATTAAAGTGAATCTCACACCAGATGAATAATTTTCACAACATCTGGTATACTTCCTGAAAGAGTTTCATGTGGTCTAATAAATAAACTGGACTTATCAAGCCATGGATCACCATATATTCAATTGAGTTTATATCCATCGAATTCTATTTTGCTTAAAACTCATCATTTCTTGACTCCATTTAAATTTTCTTTATAGAAATAATAATAGGCTATATTTTGTTGAACTTTATTTTTCCCAATGTAACAGGGTTTTTATTTTGTAGTATATTATCCAACATTTTTCAGTACATATTTAGTGAGTGCCTACTATGTAACAGGTAAAGGACAGGTGGGTGTGGGAAGCAGCAGCCTAAGCAAAGAAAATAGCATATGAATAAAACCAAATAAGCATATGAACATAAGAATTGCAGTTGTTTAGTATAGCAGGAACTTAAAATGAGAGGGAAGTGCCATTAAGCCATTTACAAGCGTCAGAAAATAGTAGAATGTGTAAGAAGTTTGGGCTTTGTCCTGAGTGTAATGGAAAATTACTGAAGCTGTATAAGCAGGTATATACCATGACAAAGTCTGCATTTCAGAAAGATTACTGAAGTGTAGAGGCTAGATTGGAGGAAATGAAGTTCAGGACACCAGCTAAGAGGTTGTATAATCTAAACAAGAGATATGATTTAGGACTGAAATTAATGGTACTGGGAGGGAAAGAAGTGGGAAAAAATGGAGCGGTATCTGAAAGTAGAATCTATAGAATTAGGTGATTACTTGGATTATAGAATAAGAGGCAGAGAGAAATTGAGAAAAAACACAGGTTTGGGTCTCAAATGATGAACTGTATGGTTTATAATTCACTGGGATAGGTACCATAACGGGATTTGGACGTTATGTAAGGAGGAAGATGACTGTGGTGTGGCATATGCAAGTGTAAAATGACTATGGATTACCAAGTGGAAATATAAGCTATAGAGTCTATAGAGTATAAACTATAATAAGAGAACTGGGCCAGACATATCCATGTGGAGTCATTAACATATCTGGAATACTGGAAGCCTTGTAAGTAAACAACATAACCCAGAAAGTGCTTCAAGAGAAGAGAATTCTGGGCTAGAATCCCAAAATGTACCAACAATTAAGTAACAAAGGAGTGCAGGGTGCAACAATGGGCACTGAATATTGAGTCCAGAGGCAGGCAGAACACCAAGACAGTATGCTGGCCCCTCAAAAGAAGAGCTCATTTCTAGGTTATTGGTGATAAATGCTGTTAGACGGTCAAGTATGATGAAGAATTTTTAATTATGTTTAGTAACATGGAATTAGTAGCTTAACTTTATAAAAGAAAAAAAAAAAAACTGATGAAGTTGTGGATAGCAACCAGGTCGAAATGGTTTTAGGAATGAGTGGGAGGGGGAAAATTGAGCCAAGAGACAAGTTCCTCAGTCATATTAAAGTGAAGGACAGCAAAGAGAATCAAGGTCAGGGGAGAGAGAGCTAATAGTAAACAACACAAAAATTATATGATTTTGTTCTAATTGTTGGGTGACTTTTATCTCAATCATCCATAATACCAATATATGCTTAAGAAGATTTACAAATAGCTACATGCAAAGGAATTAAAAATCTCTCTCAGGAATAGTGGAAACAGAAACTCCTGAAATGCTTTGACACTGTTATCAACTTGAATAGTTCTGTCTGTGACATCTGAAAATAATATAAAACCCTAAGTAGTCATTACAAAGTCCTTAGGCTTTAGTAGTTAGTAGAGTTATCACTTAAGAAGTCTACTGCTAATAAAAAAAACTTGTTTATAATATTATTAATCTCATTTACTGAAACTCCAGTACCAGATTGTATATGGCCTTTGGAATATGACTTATTTTCAAAGTGGTATTTTACCTGATGTTACTGACAAGAGAAAGTATTTTCTAATATTTTGAGAAGTTCCTTCTGAAGAAACTCCTCCTATTATATACATCTTTATTATGTTTTAAATTCACTTTCTAAAAAGAGCTTCATTTATTAATTCAAGTGTTAAACACATTTATTCATTTATTCACTATCTTTTTTAAGAGCCACTATATACTATGATAGGTTGGATTTGTACTACAGTTGGTACTAAAATGTGGAGAGTTGATGAGTAAATCAGAAGAAATAGTTCTTCCCCTTATGAAGTTCAGAATCTAGGGATGATGGCTAACATAGAACAAAGTACATTCAAGTATGAGAAATATTAACAGGTTTTCCTGAAGTGTATAACAGTATTGGGCTTACTGTGAAGATTTATGGAAGAGTATCGATGGCTAGAGGATATAACCTTATAAGCTTGTTTGAAAATTTAAAATTGTATAAAACATCTTAACTTCATATAAATCTATATTAGCATGAATCAGTATAATCAAACCCTTAGAATATTTTTAAATGAAAAAAGCCCATTATAGTTATCTGCAATTACTATAAAATGATAATGTAATTTATATAATATTAAAAGATTTTAAAAATGGGATGCTTTAGAAATAAGATGTTGTAGTTAATTGGATTTTCTGGTTAATTGAGTGCTAAGAGCTTTTATTGCAATGTCACATTTGAATTGAAAATTTTAGTATAATTATGTATTTTAATTGGCTACAAAACTATAATCCGAGAGACCCCTACTTGTACTTGCTGTGAATATAACATTTGGGAGGCATGCAATCTAACCCTCTTTCCATACACTGAAAGAAAAGTTAATACAAATGCTTTAAATACAGGGGTACTTTAAATTTCATTTTAGACTCATTGATTTTTTTTTTTTATTTAAGTAGAATCACCATCTGCTCTACTGTTACTTCAAAGTTGGCAGTGATTCAAACATAGGCAAAATTTTACAACAGGACCTAACCCTTCTTATAAATCATCCCAGAGGACACATATTTTAGCCTGTCATTTCACAGGAAGGTATTATTAAAAATGCGTTTGGTACAACTTACAATTCAAAACAAATTTGTTGCCGATGCCTTCACATGCATTACATTTCATTAGTTGCTGATAGATGTGGAGGTGGGAAGGAACACCAGCTGATTTATCTGGCTAAATGATAATCGTTTTCCTTTCAATTAAGAGCAAGTCAGCTGTTTTTCCTCCACTAATACAGGATGTGTACATTTTTACAGGAGCTCTTCTCTGTTGATGCACACAGGAATGACAGATTCATTGGTTAGACACATTGGGGGAAATAACATAGTTAATGTTTTAACTTTTGTTTCTTAGAGGTCCTTACCAAGTTTCAGTGATGCTAACATTTTTGAAAACAACATTAACGTGGCCTCCTTTCCTTCCTTCCTCTCTTCCTTCCTTCTTTCTTCGGTCCTTCCTCCTTCCTTCCTTCCTTCCGTTTTTCCCTCCTTCCCCTTCTTTCTTAAGAAATCTCATTAACCCCATATAAATGGGTATTCTTGAATTAATATATTTGTGTTCTTTTCCAAAAATTTTTTGAGGTGACACTTAACTAAATGCATATAAATATCTTAGTAAAATAGAGTATCATGGTGAAGGAAGACATACTTAAGATAAATGTGATCACTTAGAATACATTTGTGTTTTTGTCTGCTACTTTCTGGCAGACTGGAGAAAAAGGAGAAAATAAATAGCTATTACTATCAAAAAGGAAGAATTATGCCATCATCTCAGGAGAAAGGAAATTCTTCCTGGCATGAATTACAAAAGAAAAGTTCTCACATGGAAAATAAAGGGATACAATGCATACAAGAAGAGATACAGTGCATTCAACTAATAAAATAACAGCTATATGGAGAAAACAAAACTCTGATTTTTATTATTATGTTCCTTTAAAAATGAGGTAAATTGTCATTTAAATTCTTATCTTTTGTCTGGGTTCTAGGCCACTTTGTAAAGAATTAACATATTTGCTTGGGCATAAACACTCTAATTTTGGTTCTATGGATATATAGTAATTTTAAATTCATGCATACATCCAAAGATCTGTTGTTTTCTACAAGGTAAAAATTCAAATGAGCTTCATTTCCCAATAAAGACCTATGAATTGCACTTAAAAAGGAATCTTTAAAAAATTAAAAAATAGAAAGTTAGTAAATTTCCCTAACAGAACAAACTGCAGTTATATTTCAGGCACAATTATACACTGAGCTCTGCCCCAGGACATTTGAATCATGTTATACTTTAGAGATGGTTAAGTGCCTGGGAATGCTTCTCTGGTACAATATAAAATAATGAAAACAAGATAAAACAGATAAATGAGAAAGTGACATAATTTTTACATTGACAATGCATGGCAACTGAAAAAGTAATCCATTTTTCTTCTACATTATATGGAAAGGGATATATTTATAACATTACTTCTAACCACCTCCTCTCCCACAAATATGTGAGACTCAATACAAGATTTAGAGTGAAGGGATGGGGACAATAAAACGCTAATTGAATTCTGACTTTTAAGAATGAGGTACTTCTGCTTATGTGTTTGGTACTCTACTTTGGTCTATATGACTAAAAATTAATATGACATATAAATCCCATCCTAAAGAGTACGTATGAGTGAAAATTCTAATAGGACCTGAGCAACAGAGAAAGATAACAGTGCCCAGGTTTCTCTTTCTTAATAAATGGTAGCTTTAAGACCTTATAAGTAACACAATATATTTAAGAATTTGGGCTCTGGATCCAGATTCCTGACTTATCTGGAACCTGGTTCCTGACTAGTCAATTGCACTGGAAAAGTCCCTTGACCATTCTTGCCTCTATTTTCCTTAGCTATAAAATAAATAAAATTAAATTAAATAAAGATAATAACAGTATGTAACGTATGTATTATTCTAAGGAAAAAAATGAGTTATTGCCGGTAAAGCATTTAGAATAGTGCCTGGCATGTAGTAAGTGTGAGAAAAAGGTGTAGATTTTATAATGATTCATAATATTTTATATAAGATGTTGTAGATTTGCCTTTAATGTAAAGGCCATGAGGAAATAACAACAAAATTTCAGATCTATAGTTATTTACTGGAATGATAATGCCCAGGTGATATTTAGAAATATTTTAGGCTTTTTAAGTTTTTAATTTCAGTTAAACACATAGTACTATATTAATTTCCCTCCATTCCAAGAACCATCAGCTCCTCTCTATAGTTAAGCCTTTTTCTTAATTTCTCTCTTTTTCCCCCACGGTGCTCATCTGTTTCTTAAATTCCACATATGAGTGAAATCATGTGGTATTTATCTTTCTCTGACTGACTTATTTTGTTTAGCATTATAGTCTCTAGTTCCATCCATGTGTTTGCAATTGGCAAGATTTCATGCTTTTTTATGGGTGAATAATATCCATAGATATGTGGAAATGAGAGGGGTGTGTGTGTGTGTGTGTGTGTGTGTGTGTGTGTGTACATGTGTGTATACCACCTCTTCATTATCCATTCACCAATTGATGGACAATTAGGCTGCATCCATATCTTAGCTATTGTAAATAATGCTACTATAAATGTTGGGGAACATGGATCCTTTTGAATTAGTATATTTGCATTCCCTGGGTAAATACTCAGTAGTGCAATTGCTGGATCAAAGGCTAGTTCTATTTTTAACTTTTTGAGACACCTTCATACTGTTTTCCAGAGGGATTGCACGGGTTTGCATTCCCACCAGCGGTGCACCAGTGTTCCTTTTTCTCCAAACCCTCTCCAACACCTGTTGTTTCCTGTGCTGTTAATTTTAGCCATTCTGACAGGTGTGAGGTGGTATCTCATTGTGGTTTTGATTTGTATTTCCCTGATGATCAGTGGCGATGAATATCTTTTCATGTGTCTGTTGGACATTTGGATTTCTTTGGAGAAATGTCTGTTCATATATTTTGCCCATTTTTAGACTGTATTATTTTGGGGGGGGTGTTGAGTTTTATAAGATCTTTATAGGTTTTAGATAATAACACTTTATCAGATGTCATTTGCAAATATCTTCTCCCATTCCATAGGTTGCTTTTTAGTTTTGTTGTTTCCTTTGCTATGCAGAAGCTTTTTATTTTGATGTAGTCCCAATAGTTTATTCTTGCTCTTGTTTCTCTTGCCTCTGAAGACGCATCTAGAAAGAAGTTGCTATAGCTGATATCAAAGAGGTTACTACCCATGTTCTTCTCTAGGATTTTTATGGTTTTAGGTCTCAAATTTAGGTCTTTAATCCATTTTAAATTTATTTTTGTGTATGGTGTTAAAAAGCGGTCCAGTTTCATTCTTTTGCATGTTGCTGTTCAGTTTTCCAACAGCATTTATTGAAGAGACTGTGTTTCACATTGGATATTCTTTCCTGCTTTGTTGAAGATTAATTAATCGTGTAGTTGTGGGTTCATTTCCACATTTTCTCTTCTGTTCTATTGATCTATGTGCCTATTATTGTGCCAATACCATACTGTTTAGCTTACTACAGCTTTGTAATATAGCTTGAAGTCTGGAATTGCAACGCTTCCAGGTTTGCTTTTCTTCTTCAAAGTTGCTTTGGCTATTTGAGATCTCTTGTGGTTCCATACAAACTTTAGGGTCTAGCTCTGTAAAAAAAGGCTGGTGGTATTTTGATAGGGAATGCATTAAATGTGTATATTGCTATGGGTAGGACAGACATTTTGACAGTATTTGTTGAATGAATAAGTATTTATTCTTCTGTAAATGTTTGGTACAATTTGCCTGTGAAGACATGTGGTCCTGAAATTTGGTTTGCTGGAAGTTTTTTGAATACTGATTAAATTTTGTGCTGGTTATCAGACTGTTCAAATTTTTTATTTCTTCTTATTTCAGTTTTGGTAATTTATATGTTTCTAAAAATTAGCCATTTCTTCTGGTTTTTCCAGTTTGTTGCCATATAGTTTTTGATAATATTCTTTTATGATTGTTCATATTTCTGTGGTATTGGTTGTTTCTCTTCTCTCATTTGTGATTTTATTTGAGTCCTTTCTCTCTCTTTGATAAGTCTGGCTAGAGGTTTATCAATTTTATTGATTTTTTTTCAAAGGACCAGCTCTTGGTTTCATTGATCTGTTCTATTATTTTTTTTAATTTTCTACATAATTTGTTTCTGCTCTAATCTTTATTATTTCCTTTCTTGTGCTGGCTTTAGGTTTCACTGTTCTTTATCTAGTTCCTTTAGATATAAGGTTAAGTTTTGTATTTGAGTTTTTTCTTGCTTCCTGAGGTAGGCTTGTATTGTGATGTACTTCTCTCTTAGGACCACTTTTGCTGCATCTGAAAAGTTTTGGATTGTTGTGTTTTCATTTTCATCTGCTTCCATGTTTGTTTGTTTTTTAATTTCTTCTTTGATTTCCTGGTTCATCCATTCATTGTTTAGTAGTATGTTGTTTAACCTCCATGTATTTGTGGTCTTTCCAAATTTTTTCTTGTGGTTGATTTCAAATTCCATAGCATTTATAGTCAGAAAATATGCATGGTGTGATCTCAATCTTTATGTACTTGTTGAGGCCTGATTTGTGACCCAGTGTGTAATCTATTCTGGAAAATCCCTTGTGCACTTGAAAAGAATGTGTATTCTCCTGCTTTATGATGGAATGTTCTGAACATATCTGTTAAGTACAGATGGTCCAGTGTGTCAGGAACAAGACAGGGATGCCCACCCTCCCTACCATTATTTAACACAGTACTGGAAAATAGCCACAGCATTATTACCAATGAATTCCTTTGCAATTGTTATTGTTTTATGTATTTGGGTGCTCGCAAGTTAGGAGCATAAATATTTACAGTTATTAGATCTTCTTGTTGGATAGACTCCTTTATTATGATACAGCTCTATTCTTCATCTCTTGTTATGGTTTTTGGTTTGAAGTCTAGTTTGTCTGAATAAAGTATTGCTACACTGGCTTTCTTTTGACATCCAGCTGCATGATAAATGTTTCTCCATCCCCCCACTTTTAATCTGCAGGTATCTTTAGGCCTAAAACAAGTCTCTTGTAGGCGGCATACATATGGGTCTTGTTTGTTTCTTTGTTTGTTTGTTTTTTACCAATTCTGACACCTTATGTCTTTCGATTGGAGCATTTAGCATATTTACATTCAGAGTAATTATTGGTAGATATGTATTTAGAGTTATTTTATTACTTCTATTGTCATTGTTTCTGGTCTTTCTTCTTCATTCACAGAGTCCCCTTTAATATTTCTTGCAGGGCTGGTTTAGTGGTCATGAACTCCATTAGTTTTTGTTTGTCTGAGAAATTCTTTATTTATCCTTCTATTCCAAGTGATAGCCTTGCTGGATGGAGTATTCTTAAATGCAGATTTTTCCCATTCAGCGTTTTAAATATATCATGCCACTCTTTTCCAGCTTGCCAAGCTTCTGTTGAGAAATCTGTAGCTAGCCTTATGGGTCTTCCCTTGAGAGTTAAGGACTTCTTTTATCTTGCCACTTTAAAAAATTTTTTCTTTATCACTATACCTTGCAAATTTAATTACATTATGCCTTGGCTTTGGCCTGCTTTTGTTGATTTGATGGGAGTTCTCTGTGCCTCCTGGATCTGGTTGTCTGTTTTATTCCCCAGATTAGAAACGTTTTCAGTTATGATTGCCTCAAATAAATTTTCTGCCCCCTGTTGTCTCTTCTTCTTCTTCTGGGACTCCTATAATACAAATGTTATTATGTTTGATGGAGTCACTGAGTTCCCTAAGTGTATTCTTGAGTTCCATAATCCTTTCTCTCTTTTGTTCAGCTTCATTATTTTCCATTGTTTTGTCATATCACTTATTCATTCCTCTGCTTCTTCGAGCCTTGTGTTCATTGCATCAAGCCTGTTTCAATCTCAGTTATTGCATTTTTCATTTCTGTTTTTTAACTCTTATATCTGTGGTAAGGGACTCCCTGAAGTCTTCCATTCTGTTCTCAAGCTCAGCAAGTATCCTTATGATTGTTGCTTTAAATTCCTCATTGGGCATGCTACTTATATTTGTTTTGCTTAGATCTCTGACTGTGGCCTTATCATGGTTTTTCATTTGGGATGAATCCCTCCATCTTGGCATTTTTGTCTGTCTCTACCTTCTGTGTGTTAGAAAAACCTGCTATGTTTCCTGCTTCTGAGAGTAATGGCTTTATGAAAGAGGTCATATTTTGTCCAGGGCCTGGCACTTCAGGGAGTGTCTCTGGTGTGTTCTATATGTACTCAGCTATTGTGTTTTGACTGCTCTATCTTTCAGGCCAGTCATCTCCAGTAGGATCTCCTTGACTGCAGTAGTCAGTGTTTGGTCGTTGGCCAGAATGTGGTGAGTTTTAACTTAGTGTGCTCTGATCTGCTTTTTATATCAAACCTGATAGTTCCACTAGAACTGAAGCCATGAAGAACTGTTTGGTCAGGAGATGTGGTGTAGGTAGGGGTTTCTGCTGGTTTTCTGGGGCAGGGGCTTGCTGTGCTGGGACTGAAGCAAGCTTGACCAAGAAGGGCAGTCAGTTGTGTTGGACATGGTGTAAGCAGTAAGGCAGCCATCATTAGTACTATGCCAGGTACTATGCCAGAGCAGGTAACTCGGTGTTTATGTTGGGGGGTGGGGGAGGGAAATGGCACCAGCTGGCTGGTGGAATTGTCTGGAATTGTCCCCAGAGAGGTATCTTTGTGAACACTTCCTCTAAGGGATACATCCAAGAGGAGTAAATAATCTCCCCCTTACGTGACCCAGGCATTCTTCAGATTGTTATTTCCATACTGTCTGCCCCCAGGGTGTTTGCCTGCCTTCTCTCCAGGAACAGCACAATGCCTTCAGGGCTCTATTTCAGTCAAGTCCCCTGATCTTTAAAACTCCTGTTAAGCCCTGCTGGTTGTAAGACTCATGAAAATTAGCTTTTTTTTTTTTTTTTAACTGCCAATGGCTTTGGGGAAAAACTCTTGTGCATTTCCCTGTGTGCTCTTCTCTCTCTCACCTTTCTGCATGACTAGCTCCTGCCCCTCTGCAGTATCCATGATCAGTTTCTCCCCTAAACCACATCTGCTCACTTCCTACCTTCTTTGATGTGGCTTCTCTCCCTTTAGTTGTGGAGTTTGTTCTGGCAGTCTTCAGGTTGATTTCTGGGGTATTTAGAATGACTTGATAGTTACCTAGGTGTGTTTCAGGGACAAACAAGCCTAGGGTCCTCCTACTCTACCACCATCTTAGCTCCCCTACTGAGCCAGTTAATTCTTATTTTCCCTTTCACTGACACTTATTTTCCCTGTTACTGAGACCAGTTGGTGGTTGTCCCAGACTTAAAAGCTAAGAAATAAACATTTCTTATCCTATAGACAAGAAGGTAAACAGTAAGTTGAGACAGAGAAAATATTGTCTTTAAAAGGTACAATTTCCAATTTTCCAATAATTTTCTATATAGAAGAATATTGGAAAAAGTATATATGGTCAGTTCTAGATATTACATATTATGTATCTATATATAGAGATTTTATATGTATATTATATATATTTATATATATATTATATATATATGGTCAATTCAAGAAAAACACATAGGAGCATTGCCCAATAGAAAGAGAATATAAGCCTAAATGCAAGGTGCACAATTATTTTTAAATCTTATATTTAAAATTTTCTAGTAGCCATGTTAAAGTAAAGTAAAAAGGAACAGGTAAAATTAACAAATTAGTTAATTTCAATCATATATTTCATATATCCTAAATATTATTTCAAAATGCAATCAATATAAAACTGTTGATATATTTACATTATTTTGTTTATACTGAGTCTGCAAAATTCAGAGTGTCTTTTATACTTAAAACATATCTCAATTTATACTAGCCACATTTCAAGGCTCAATATGTGGCTAGTGGCTACTGCAATGGATAGTGCAAATCCTGAGTGTCTTCTTCATTCCCCACTGACTCTATCTGAATCCTTTGTCTTTTTCTAGAGATCTAAGTGCCATCAGTATACCCTGTTGAGTTAAAAAAAAAAAAAAGTTAAGAATCACATATTTATCCCTCTCTGACCTTAAGGATCTTACATTATGATAAAGAAGTAAAACATATATACAAATAAACACAAGATGTCAAAAATAATGAATAACATGGAAATTTTTCGAAATGATGTGATAGGTCTTAATGTCTTGAAAAAAATTAATATATCTCTCATGGTTCCATTTGCACTATTTTCCTTTCTTTCCATATTTCCACATCAAATCATTTCTCTCCATCATATAAATAGTTATAATGAGGATTTAATTTCTTAGTTCCAAAGCAGTTAAGTAAAACTGAATATGTTCCTCATTTTAATGATTGCATAAAATTAGAAACTGCAAAATATTTTTTTACATGACAAAAACAGATCTCAAAATAAAAATCAATACTATCAGTCATCCCAGGAAAAATATAAAGAAAAATAAAGAAAAAACTCATTAGAATTAATTTACTCCTCCCCAAATTATTCTTTATTTCTTATTTCTCTAATTAGATAGTAGAAAATAGTAATCCACTGTTAACAATATTAGGTTCTACAGGAACGTTCAGAATAAGTAGTTCCTCCTCCTGCCAAGTCTTTATACTCCTTTTTTTGCTGTCACACATAGGAATTCTATTCTGCTCTCTTTTTGTATATAAATACTCTTAGCAACATGTAAAGAAAAAAGGCTGAATGGATTTATACTGTGCCAACTTTGAGATTTAATGTTTTTCAGTGGGAGGTATATGTGAATGTCTATGTTTTATTCAATAATTATTCAGTTGAGGACTACAAAGAATGAACAGATATGTTGGCATCTCATACAAATAGGGAGACCACTTGGGGACACAACTTGGAGTTGGAATGTCAAACACTCTAACTGGGCTGTTTTCTTTTACTTGAAGTACAAAAAACCAGTTTGACCTTCCTGCTGTTATTTATACTAAATAAATGATGCTTGGGCTATGTACTGTTAGAGATGTACTGAGTCTCCCAGATTACCTCTAAGCAGTACACATGTATTGGGAAAGATGGCTAGATCCTATGGACACATGTCTATGGGTATGAATTGGAGTTTCCCAAAGTGGTGAGGGGTAGAAATTCAAACTATAGAATTTTGAGGAAGAAGGTCCTCTTTGAGAGGAAGGAAGGACTATGTGTCAGAGCATTCAGGCTAGAGACCAGGTTTAGTTCACAAGAGAATTCCTGGGGGTGGGATTTAACCTCCTTATGCTGTCACTGGAATAAGGAAATAATCATATTTAGCAAACAGTGTTAAATGTGAAAATCATTACATATTTAACTTTCTCCAACACTTCAGTGAAATCTGACATACCTACTCAGCTTTCAGTGATGGTCATGGGAGAACAAAAGAATGGAAAAAGAAAGAGAAATGGGGTCTGCTTCATATATTTCCTTGCCCATGACCTTCATAGAAATAGTATCTCATATAGAGAGAACTGTAGGCAATGGGAATTCAGGCAACCAGCATGGAAGAAGAGCTGGGCCTCCATGAAGTCAGGAACATGATGGAACATGAGCCATCAGGATGGAGCTTCCAGGTGCTGGGCAAGAAATGGATATGAAACAACCTCTCTTTTTCTTATCTATCCAGGGGAGGGTAGGTTTATCAGGCAGAAATGATGTAGCATATAGAAGGGAGGCTTGAGGAAGCTGCATGTAATTTTTACTACTGGTAAGAGTTGGGGGCTTATAAGGCAAATAGATGTATGTTTAAATCTCATATCTACCACCAAATAGCTGTGTGAACTGAGACAAGTATTGTCTTTAGATTTTTTATCAATAAAATGAAAATATTAATTTCTCCTTGTAGTGTCATGAGAAATAAAGAACATAATGTATATAAAATTTTAGTAAAATGCCTATTGCAGAGTCAAATGTGTAATAGTATGTAATGTTATAATTGATCATTTTATTTTAGTCTTCATATTTTCATGTTTATAGATTGAATGTTTATTACCTTAATAATCATAAGATAGTTTAGTATACCACTCTAAATTAAGATATTTCTATCTGGAGAAAGAAAAAACAAAACACTGGCCATTAGAGGGATGTTCTGAAATTTCTAAGTAAAAGTTTTTTTTCAGTTGAAGTTTTTGATTTTCAATAACTCTCTTGTCAGGTTGCAAATTGCTTTCAAAATACAACTCTTTAATTTTTAATTATTCAATAATCACTCCAAGAAAAATTGAGACACTTTTAGGAAGTCATCAATAGAGAGGGTATAGTTGACACATGCAAATAAAAGTTAAGCAAATAAGTAACATAGATAAATTTAGGAAACATAAGGACTGCCAAGATTGGATAAAAAAGAAACGGAATAGAAGCTTTGGACAGATAGGAGAATAAAAGGAAGCACAATATGTTGGGAGCCAAGAGCAGGGAATTGCAAGAGAGAAAAGCTTATCAGTGCCAAATGGTACAGAGAGAACAACAAGAACTGACAGGATTATTAAATTTGGCAGAATGTCAAATTGAAAGAATTTTTTTATAAACAACCAGCAAGTTCAAAGT
The DNA here is from genome assembly GCF_002288905.1 of Enhydra lutris kenyoni. Taxonomy (NCBI): domain Eukaryota; kingdom Metazoa; phylum Chordata; class Mammalia; order Carnivora; family Mustelidae; genus Enhydra; species Enhydra lutris. Next base: position 43,717,656 of record NW_019154088.1, on the reverse strand, counting down.
TAGGCTATTTAACCCAAAAACTTTGAGAAACAGAGGATACTGAAAGAGTACATCAAAGTAGGATGAGTAAGGGAAAAAATATTTTCGGTATGCAGGAAAGCTGATCAGTTTGGAGGCAGGGGAAAATTTACAGATACATTTATTAGCACTAAGATTTTAAGGACTTCAAGTGTTTATAATTCCTAAAGGGGTACACAACCACTGAACTCTACAAAGCTGCCCCAACATCCCAAAGTAATAAATCTTGGAAGCATTCTAGACACAAAAAGGAGCAAACATATGTTTGTCACCCTCTGTTTAGTGTGGGCCTATGTGCATGGGGCTGGGCATAACAGCTCCCAATTCACAAACCAAAGCCATCTGAATCATTTGTCTAGATTTATTATCCCTGACAAGGTTGTGCAGACTTACAGGTACCTTCAGTTCCCTTCTTAATCTCCCCATTCTTAGAAGGAAGTGCCTCCTCCTGACAACTATAGAGCTTTCTCTTCATCAAACTAGAACCAGTGGGAAACTTAACTGCACACTTTTTTTTCTCCTCTGAGCTGGATCTTTCACCTTTGAATCTTGTAACTTCTCCCAAACACACAGTTTTTGAAAAGGGTTGAGAGAATCTCTCATCACACCAGCCCTAACACTGATATGTTGCTTTTCAGAGAACTAGCTTTGAAGTCTCCATCTTTGTTATCTGACATGTTTATAACACTTTAATATCTGCTTTAGAAAATGGAAGCTTAGAAAGATTGAGTGACTTGCCAGAGGAAATTGGCTAGTGGATAGCAAAGCTCTTCATTGAACCAATGTTTTCTAATTATTCACTCAGGGCTTTTTTAAATGAATTAAATTGTCTCAATTTTTGAAAAGACTAAATTCTTAGTACAAAATGAGAAATTATGGGATTTTTAATGGATAATTGAGGTTTCTTTTTTTTGGAATATATTTCTAGTAGAAATCCTGCTTTCACTTACATGTAAGAATGTTTCTATTTCAATTAACAGAATAGATTCTATTAATAGATTAATTCTATTCTATTAGATAAAAGAATAATCTATAATAGATTAATAAGCTAATAGAACAATTATGAAGAATAATTGTATGATATACTACATTTTATCATTGATAAAATATTTCTACCTGTCTAAATAGAAATGAGTTAGTCAATGGATGGAACTAGAGGATATTATGCTAAGTGAAATAAGTCAGTCAGTGAAAGACAATTATCCTATTATCTCACTGATATGAGGAATTTGAGAAACAAGACAGAGGATCATAGGGGAAAGGAGGGAAAAATGAAACAAGATGAAATCAGAGAAGGACACAAACCATAAGAGACTCTTACCCTCAGGGAACACACTGAGGGTTGCTGGGAGAAAGGAGAGTGGGAGGGATAGGATGCCTAGGTAATAGACATTGGGGAGGGTATGTGCTATGGTGAGTGCTGTGAGTTTGTAAGACTGATGAATCACAGACCTTCATCCCTGAAACAAATAATACATTATATGTTAATATTTTTTTAAAGGAAATGAGTTAGTCAAAATGGATATGTCTTTCCTTTCCATAGCAAAAAATACATTACATAACTTTGACTCTATTCTGAAAGACATGACTTAAGAAAGGCCACTTTTCATCCCAGCACACCCCTTCCTCTGGATTCATAACAAAGATTGTGCTCAAACGGCAAATCTGTCTACTCAGCAATTAATATGTTTGAATAAGAGAAGTTAAACAAGACTTTGATTTAAAAAAATTTTTTTAAGGGTTGTTGGAACACAACCTAGATCCTCGCCAATGTGACTGGGGTCCTATTGAATCAGGGCCTGGCAATCTTCATTAGCATTATCATATGCTAGTTGTCTTAAGAGTATTTCCTGAATTTTTTCTCCTCTTATCTGCTTTTCCAGTGATTCTTTTAACCTGCTGATAAAATCAGCATATGGCTCTTTAGGCCCTTATTGTATTTTTGTATAACTGGCAGTATAATCAGTACCTGAATTAATTTTTTGCCAGACTTGCAAGGCCACATCATGTTTGTGGGGAAGGGTTGCAGGAGGGATGTTATGAGTTTGATGACTAGAAGTCATCCAAGCTCCTGTTCTCATGAGCATATCATAAGTAATAGCTGCTACATTCCCTCTCTGTCCTAAACTCCTGACCTTTTCCTGTGCCTCCTCAGAAAGCCGCATCTTCCACTGTAGAAATTCAGAAGAGGTTAATACCATTTTAGCTATGAGTTGAAAATCATAGGGAATCCAGCAGGCGTTATTGCTCCAACTGGATAAATATAACAATAAGGAGAAGTAGGCCCGTACATGGAACATGCCTTTTTAAATTCTCTTACAGTCTCCATCAGCATCCCACCATAAGTATTTGGCCCATTAGCATGAAAAATTACAGGGAAAACTAAGCGCAGCTCATGGGGGCAAGCCAGTGTAGAAATAGAATTTTCTTTTTTAGTTTTTGTTGGTCCTAATTGTAACATGCATAAATTATCATCCAACCCAGTGTCATTTCCCTCATTCCCAAAGAGGTCTGCTGCTATTTCCTCGTCCTCATTCCGGGAGGGAATCAGGGAATGGTGTGGTGGCCAAAGGAGAAACATGGCATTTATCCTTTTTGCTGAAAAATAATTTACTTTCAGCTTGAATTTGTCAGGTTGTTTCATCATCTAATTCATATGTATGCAGAGAGGTGGCTGTTTCAGCCTTAAGATCCTCTTCCTTATGTTCCCCTCCAAGAATTATAATTACCATTTTTACCAATGCCCATGTAACCCAAAACTCCACAGGAATTTTTTCACATCATCTATAAGCCTTTTCCACATTATGGCATGTGTGCTCCCAAATTGTCTCTTTCAAGTTTCCCTCATCAGGAAACCAAGGATTATATTCACAAATAACACCCAGACAAGTTCTTAATTGATGTCTGGATACTTGAGCGCTTCCCTGAGATAAAAGGTGTTGTATTAATGCTAGGAAAGGCTGGGCGCGACTTCCATTCTGCCCCATCAGTTCTCACTTACCTCCGTCTGTGAGGGTCTCCAGATCACCACGTGACTGTCGATTTTCAGGTCCCTGTTCGGGTGCCACTTGTCACCTTCGTGAGGTGGGGATTCTGGTGATCAGAGCCGAAATGATGGGGGCACTACCGGCTGATGATCAGTAGAAGTCTTTATTTCTTACAATCACTTCTTTTATACTTGCCACAAGATTCGATTACAAACAGGCTATAGATTTATATGTAGGGTGTGGGCTATGTGTGAGATGTGATTTACATGCAGGCAATCAACTAAGACAAGTGAACAACAACGATTATCTTTTAGCTGTAAACAACAATATCTCTTAGCTTTAAAACACAAGAGAAAGTTAAAAATTCTCCACACTTATCAGATCTATCTAAAAGAGGACGTGAAAACACTCCAGGGATCCTCCCATGTTTAACCCCAGCATTGGCCCACGAAGATTCTTGCCCTCCATCTCCTGGAGTTTCCTCACAGGATTCAACACCACCCCAGTTACACTGGCGAGGATCCAGGTGGTGTTCCAACAAAGGGGCACCTGGGTGGCTCAGTGGGCTAGGCCTCTGTCTTTTGCTCAGGTCATGATCAGGGTCCTGGGATCAAGCCTGGCATCAGGCTCTCTGCTCAGTGGGGAGCCTGCTTCTCCCCACGCCCCCGCCTGCCTCTCTGCCTACCTGTGATCTCTCTACATGTCAAATAAATAAATAAAATCTTAAAAAATTTTTTTTAATGTTCTTTTTAATTTCAGTTATAAAACTAATAGTCAAACTCAGTAATTGTTAACTTTTAAAATAAAATTTATTAAGAAAATTTAATATCCACAATAAAGTTTTCATTAAGTTAGATTTAAAGAAGCCCTTGGACAAAATATAATTAACATATTTTATCATAATTTTACTGCCTTTTAAAAATCATTTCTGTAAAACTTCAAAAATTATATTTTATGTTTACCCTAAATCCAGGATTATCTGAAATACCAGCAAGGATTTTTTCATTGTTCACTCCTTGTTCTTTTGTCAGTACTCAGCAATGGAGAGTTGCTTCTTCTTAAAATTTCCACTTTTATGGCATCATGAAAACTTACCCTTCTGATTGCTTTCCAAATTCTCTAGGGACTCTCAGTTTCCTTCAGTAGCTAGTCTTTTTTTTTTTTCCAGCCCCTTATTTATTTTTTTTTTCTAGTCCCAATTCTTCTCTTTCAACACCCTCTTTCTTAAAGGACTCCAAAAAATGTCATGCTCTTGGTTATCATCTAAACTTCATGTAAGTAAATTCAAGGGCTCCACTGTTCTAATTCCTCAAGGATATACATACAAAAAGAAAGAAACCTCTCTACTTAAGGCATAATTTGGCACATGGTCAAAGTTTTACAGACTATTTCACCACTGCAAAGAATCAACACACCTATATATCATTACCAACCAAATCATCAGCATTAAAGACTATTAAACAAGGTCTCCTAAATGCATTCCTGTATATTTTTCCACGTCACTGCTTTCACCAAGCTTCTTCCAAGATCAAGACTTGTTAATGGCTCTGTTCAAAGGACCTCCTATCATGCCTTCAGATTATTGCTTAAAAAAAATGCAACTCTAATCATGCCACTTCCTTCTCCCACATTTAAACCAATTGGCTAACACACTGCCCATAAGAAAAAACCCAAATCATTAGTATTGATGAGGGAACAGAAGGCTGGCTGAGAACAAAGTAGAAACTGACACCCTGCAAACTTCCCCCACCTCCACTCCTGGGTGGGACATACAGGACATTCTTTAGGAATCTCTCAACAACCTCAATGTTAATACTTTGCTAAGAAGGGAAAAAACAACCTTGACAATGGCAAGGCCTCTGGTATCTGGTATCTTTGTAGGTCCTCTTTTTTTTTTTAAGATTTATTTATTTGACAGACAGAGATCACAAGTAGACAGAGAGGCAGGCAGAGAGAGAGGGGGAAGCAGGCTCCCCACTCAGTGGAGAGCCTGATGGAGGCTTGATCCTAGGACCCTGGGATCATGACCCAAGTTGAAGGCAGAGGCCTTAACCCACCAAGCCACCCAGGTACCCCCTCTTTGTAGGTCCTCTTTAGCATATGAAAGTTCTATTGAAACCTCCCTTTTCCTTACCTACCCCAAACCCCATCGTACATAACTTACCACCCCTCACAATCCTGGGGCAGTAGCTCTTTCTGCCAATGAGTCCTGTCCTCATGCTTTCTTTAATGGTGGTTTCACCATTTTGCACCAAAGATGTCTCAAGAATTCTTTCTTGGTCATCAGCTCTGGAATCCACCCCACTGAACCTCACCTATATTCTAAAACTTCATCAGTATGACTTATGAATATCTATTTGCATGATCTATTCCTCTTTATATTTATAAGCTCATATATTTTCACTTACTCCTTCATACACCATTTTCTAACTACAGAGGGATTGTGTCCAATCTTTCCCATCCTTAGATCTTGAAGTAAACAACTTCCTCTTTCAAGAAAAATCACACTTTTTTCCCCAAAACCCATCATATGGTTAATTCCCCATCACACTTCACGTTCATTTTCTTAGAGAGTATTCTGTAATATTCAAGCAAAAGTAACATATTCTTCATTTGTATGTCATGTTATTCTCTGATTTGCTTAATGTAACCAGAATTAAGTAATTATTTGTCTATTAATATTTAAAGTCAGTCTTCTAGACTAGACTCCAGCTATATCCATCCTTTTCCTGTTACTCAAACATGCCAACCAAACTTCTATCACATGCCTATTGTGCCTTGCTTGTCCCTCTACCTAGAAGTTTCTTCTTTCAGAGATGTCCCTCCTCTTCTTCTGTGTTCTGCTTCAACACCAAAGAGAGGCAGAGAGGTTTTCACTTGGCCATTGTATGTAAAACTGCTTCCCCCAGCTTCTTCTGATGAGAGAACAGAAGGCTGGCTAAGGACAAAGCAAAACCTGACACCCTGCAACCTCCCCCCACCCCCACTCCTGGGTGGGACATATGTGACATTCTTTAGGAATCTCCCACCTATCTTAATGTTAATACCTTGCTAGAAGGAAAAATGGCCTTGACAATGGCAAGGCCTCAAGGCTTCCTGGTATCTTGTAGATCATCTAAAGTTCTATTGAAACCTCCCTTTTCCTTCCCCCACCCCCATGATATATAATCTGCCACCCCTCACAACCTGGGGCAGCAGCTCTTTTTGCCCATGGTTCCTGTCCCTGTGCTTTAATAAACCACCATTTTGCACCAAAGATGTCTCAAGAATTCTTTCTTGGTCATCAGCTCTGGACTCCACCCCACTGAACCTCACCTATATCCTAAAACTTCATCACTTCCATTACTCATTATTTACTTTTCTTCTGCTTTAATTTTCTTCATAGTAGTTATGACCATTAAATGTTTTATTAATATATATTAAATCTGTTTTACTTTCTTCCACAGCTAAAATAGAAGCTTCATAAAAGTGGGACTGTTTTTTCATTGCTGTATCCCTACTATACAAAATAATGCTTGGTATATTGTACACATTCAATAAATACTGTAGCTGAATGTGTGGCTAGGTTAATAATACTTCTTATTTCACATTTCTGTTTTGACTACTTGTGCAAAACCAACACATTAGAAGATGCACTAAAAGATTAATTTAGTGTGAATTTAAATTAATATTCTATAGTCATAGTGAATTTCATTTATAAATACATTCAAAATGTTACTCAGAATTATAGTATTCAGAATTATAGTATTTATTGTCATCATTATTTTACAAATCTATGAATCAATTTTATGAAATGAGCTCCTTTTGTACACTGAAGATTTAATGAATCACATCAGTAACAACTAAAAAACCCAAAGTTAAATAAAACAGTATCATGCAAATGAACTGAAAGTAAGTTAGCTCACATGAACATGTTAGCTAAGATAAATTACCAATTAAATGTCTATAACCCATGTACAGCCTTTAAAATATAGCAATCATTTAGAAGAAAATTATACTTTATGAAATCATAACTTCACAGGTCAGATTCATATGAGTATATAAAGAACGATTCTTTCAACTTCTTTTCTTCTAAAATGACCAAAGCAATTAGCCCATTTGCTAGACAACCAGAGATAACCAGTGGCTTTACAGACTTCAATAAATCTTTTATAAATAAGAGCTTCTATGCAAAAACCTAGCTCAGATCAACAATCCATGTCTCATCATCATCTCAGGCTTTATATTTTTTGAAAAAGCATGTTTTATAGACAAAATATTTGTCACTTATTTCATCACGATATTGATGATATGATTTATCCAATAAGCCACTTCAGGTAGGAAGCTAATAATTATTGCAGAGCATTCTGCTTGGTATCTCTGCATTGAGTTTTAGATGGACAAGACTCTCTAAAGACAATTTTGTTGTAAAATTAGTCAAAAGCAGGGAAATATGGGTAATTAAGCTTCAAAACAGAGACCAATTTTGAACATTTTTTCTGGACCACAGATTATTTCATAGGATATAAATCAATAAAATATATAAAACAGTTATGCAATTCAAAGTCAGCATTTCTAAATATATTTATATTAATTTATTCATGTATATTATGAGGGAACAGAAGGCAATCTGAGGACAAAACAGAAGCTGACCCCACAACTCCCCTCCCCATGAGATATATGTGACATCCCTCATGCACCCCTGGCTGCCCTAAAGCTAAGGAAAGTAAAAACAAATAGTTAAACTCACAGAGATGAGTCTACCTCAGTTTACAAATGTCTTAGTGATCTACAAGAACAAAGCATTTTTATCAATAACCTAGCTTCCAGAAGGAAATGTAGATGCAATTAAATGTTCTTACAACTTATAGCCCATTAGCAGATATCTGAAGCAGGCAGAGTGTAAGATTCCTCCAGGAAGTTCCCAACTATCTAATGTTAATGCCTTACTAGAGGGGTAAACAACCTTAAATTGACCAAGGCAAGGCCTCTGGTATCCTGTGAGTCTTCTTTAGCATATGAAAGTTTTTTCAGAAACCTCCCTATTTCCTTATCTCCCCTAACCCCATAGTATATAATCAGCCACTCCTCACAACTCTGGTGCAGCAGCTCTTTCTGCCCTTGGGTCCTGTCCCTGTGTCTTAATAAACCACCTGTTTGCACCAAAGACATCTCAAGAATTCCTTCTTGGTCATCGGCTGGAGACCTCACCCCATCAAACTTCAACTATATTCCAAAACCCCATCATATACACTTGTCCATTCAAAAAAATAATTGTATGACTACTGTGTGCCAAGCACTAGGGATCTCAAAATAAGTAAGATTGTCCTTGTGTACAAAAATCTCACCATAGAACATCACTTCTTAAATATTTCTTTTTCTGCTAAGACACATGATGATACTTACATATAGTTTTTTTGTTTTTTGTTTTTTTCCCCCCATGGCTATGTACATATGAGAGAGTGAGATTATGGCCAACCTTGGGCCACCAGCTATAATTTTTTCCTTCTATACAATTTAAGAATTCACATGGGGATGCAAGTGACTAAACATTGTTATAGGGATAACCTTGAATCCACTGTGACTTATTTACAAATAATAGCATCATAATTAGCAACAGTTATAATGTTCTTTACAATATACCTCAGAAATTATTATGACATACTACAAGAGCTAATCTAGTATAATCTAAACAAGAGGGAACAGGTAAAAAGCTATAAGTTACAATTTTTTTCAGTGTTCTTTTGACAGACATCTAAACCAGCAAGAAAGTCTGATTTCCATGTTTCATTCAAATGTTAATGAGTCTCCTCATTTGCCAATATTTCACCTACATATGTTTGCATGAATTACCAAAATAGCCTTTTAAATTCCACAGAAGACATCATATAGCTGATTAATCATACTGTTTTTTTTTTTAAAAAACATCAGTAATTACAACTGTAATGTACCAATGAGAAAAAAATGTTCCAATAAAGAATTTACAATTATTATTTGTAAGTGTAGGCTAAAACAATGCCTTTTTTTTAAAGAAAAGTACAATGAATTTCAATAATCCACCTTATAAGTATTCTAATGTGATTCAAATGGCACATATTTAAAAGTAGAAGCCCACATGCCAAAGTAGTAAAGGAGAATAACATTACTTAATGGTTTGATGGATGTGTGGAGTATCTATCTGAATGCTTAAATGGAAGTATTTTGCAAATGGAATGCATTAGTGCTTAAACACTAATATCATCTGAATAAATCCAAGTTTATAACAGAAATACAAACCTGAGGTATTCTCTTCACAAATGTATAATCCAAATACTTCTGTGCAGATAAGGTGACATGTTACACCTTTCTTCCTAAAACATGCTGATAGCTAAATGAAGTAAGAAATATGCTAATATCAACCTTTTTCCTAAATCAAAGTACTTGTAATATCTGTGTACCTTTCAACAAAAAAAGAAAGGCATCAAGGAAAGTGTAAGTAGTACTTTTAAATTATTTGTATAAATCAGAGTAGAAATAAGTTATTCCCTTCTTCCTCCAGCCCACTTATATTGTAATTAAGGGTATTTGATGTTTGTTGTCAATAGATATATATTTAAAAATTGTTATATCCAGAACACACTGCTTTCATATTAATAATCAGTACACTTTTTCATAAGATAATTGTTTAAAAGATTTTACTTGATTTTGCTTCTAACCTTGAAAGCACAGTTAGTTAATACTAGACTTTCTCTCCCATGAAAATTATTAAAATGGAAAAAAAAATATGTAATGACTGTTTTCAAGCAAGGAACACTAAGCAACATAGAACAGACACTGAAAGAAGGAAAACATAATGGCCTAAGCTTCCCTTCCACTTTAAGAAACAAGAAAAATCAAGGAAAGGAAATCTAAACTAAGTACAAAGGGAATAATAAGATAAAAGCAGAAATTAATTTAACAGAAATAGAGAAAATCAACAAGGCCTAAAGTTCATTCTTTGAATAGAGTAATAAAATTGATAGGTCTCTAGCAAGACTGATTAAGCACATAAAGGATAAAATTAAAATTACCATTACGTAAATTAAAAATGAGAGATCATTACAGATTCTATGCATGGTAAAATTAATGAGGAAATATAATAAACTACTTTATGCCAATCAACTTGACAACTAAATTTTTCAGAAAAATATAGTTTATCAAAAACCTTTATATTTTTAAAGCACTGGTTCTCAAAGTGTGGTTCCTGAACCAGTAGCATCAACATCATCAGAGAACATGTTAGAAATGTAAACTTTTAGGCCCCACCCCATCCCATTTAGTTCTACTAAATCAAAAAGTCTGGGAATGCAATTTTTACCTATCTGTATTTTAACAAGGCCTAAAGGCCTAAAGGTGATGTGTATATATGATAAAGTTATTTGCGATAACATGGATGAACATAGAGGATATTATGCTAAGTGAAATAAGTCACTTATAGAAAAACAAATACTGTTATTCTACTTATATGAGGTATCTAAAATAAACTCATAGAAGCAGGAAGTAGAATGGAGCTACCACAGGCTAAGGGGAGGGGGAAATGGGGAATTGTTGCTTGATAAAGCTAAAGTTTCAGTTATGCAAGATGAAAAAGTTCTAGGGTGCTGGGGTGGCTCAGTTGCTTAGGTGTCTGCCTTTGGCTCAGATCATGATCCCAGGCTCCAGGATTGAGCCCCACAAGTCCACATGGGGTTCTCTGCTCAGTGGGGAGCCTGCTTCTCCCTCTCCCTCTGCCTGCCATTCCCCATGCTTATGCTCTCGCTCTCTCTCTTTCTCACTCACTCTGTGTCAAATAAAAAAGTCTTTAAAAAAAGATGAGTTGTAAGGGCCTATTTAGCCAGGGCGATGCCATCCAGTTAAATAATGACTTTGTTGTTTATACAGTAAAACTTAAATTGTCCCTGCCCCCACCTTCCCCCAGAGGACTTACTTAAAACAATACTGGAAACTAGTCCCAGGTAACAAAGCCCAAATACAAGCGTGGGTCAGGCCAGGTGGAGGTATTCAATCAGTGGGGGTGCATACTGTCTCCTAGCTAACAAAGAAAATGGGCCCTGCCCTTTGGGTGCCTTTTGGGCACCCATTCTGACCAAGGTGATGGACTAGTGCAAATATCTACTATAGGGTAAATTGTAAATTCAGTTGGTCATTTGTGTGTGACCTAGCAGGACTGTGCAGCTTTCTCTCTTACAAACTCATTGGCCACCTGTGCGTGGCCAGGCCCAACCACATGGCCTTTGCCCTTAAAAGCTAGTCTGTAAGGCAGAGGGTCGTCGCCTCTTTGCAAGAGAAGTCCCTGGCCAGTCAGTTTGATTCTTGATGCTTGGCATGAAATAAAGCTTTGCTTGACCGCTTTGTATCAGTCTTGCTCCTTTGACCATGAACCCAACAGAGTAATTTCTAGAAATCTGCTGTACCACATAGTAATTAACAATATAGTATTGTGCATTTCAAATATGTTGAGAATAAATCTCAAATTGAGTATTTTTACCATCAAATAAATAAACAAAAAAATAAACACAGCAGAACATAAGGGCATTTTAGAGGTAATGAATACATTTAGTACTTTGTGATAATGGTATCATGTGCAAGTTTTTGTATATCTCAATTATACCTCAATAACAGATTTTTTTTAATGTAGAAAATCACTACATTAAATAAATTTAATTACACAATCTTCCAACAAAGCAAGAAATAGGCCCATATGCTTCACTAATAAACTCTACCAAACATTTAAGAGAGAAATGCCAACTTTACATCAATTCTTTCAGGTAATAGAGGAGAAGGAAATCTTCCAAACTTGCTTAGTAAGTCCATTATAACCTTAATACTATAACCTAACAAAGGAATAAAAAGTAAAAGTGTACAGAACAATATTCCCTATGACTATAAATATAATTACAAAAATCCTCTTCAAAATATTAGCATATCAAATCTAAAAATACATATATTAGTTTCCTATTGCTATTGTAACAAATTACTAAAGATTTAGAGCTTAAAACAACATAAATTTAATATCTTACAGTTCTGGAGGTCAGAAGTCCTAAATGGGTCTTCAGCAAGATTGCACTTCTTTTGGAGGTTCTGGGGGGTTCTGTTTCTTGTCTAGAAGCTAGAAAAGCTTCTAGAGTCTGCCTTTATTCCTAGGATCATGGCCCCATATCACTCATGTTTCTGCTTTCTTGGTCACATCTTCATCTCTGACTCTAATCTTCCTGCCTCCCTCTTGCCTCCCTTATAATGACATTAAACCAATTTAGATAATCCAGAATAATATCTCCATCTCAAATCCTTAACTTAATCACACTTACAAAGTGTCTTTTGCCATGTAAGGTAACATATTCACAGGTTTCAGGGATTAGGATGAGGACATCTTTAGGGTGTTAGTTTGGCTAGCACAATATGTAAAAAATTACACATCATGATAAGTGGGGTTTATCTGAGGGTTGAAATGATGGTTCAACATTTGAAATCAATGTAGTCAATTTTATCAGCAGAAAAAAGGGGAAAAAATACATGGCCCTCTCAATGTATACTCCAATAAAACTTGATAAAAGTTAAAATCCATTCATGATTTAAAAAAAAAAAAAGGAAAACAACAAAATATTACCCTCTGAGCACACTAGGAAGAAGGGAGGAAAATGATTCCTCCATCTAAAAAAGGGGATATATGAAAAACCTACCACTAACATCATACTTACTGGGGATAAGTATGGGGATATATGAAAAACCTACAGCTAACATACATACTGGTGAAATACTGAGTACTTTCCTCCTAAGTTGGTAACATGGCAAGGATGTGGATACTCAAATACTTTTATTTAACATTGTACTGATTTTGATCTAGTGTAATAAGGAGACATAAAACACATAAAGACTGAAAAAAAATTGTATTTTCAGGTAACATGATATTTTATATATAAAATCCTAAGTAATCAACAAAGCAATTACCAGAACTGCTAACTCAGTTTAGTAAAATCAAAGAATAGTCAATGTATAAAATAAGTTGTATTTCTATATACTAGCAGCAGACTATAAAAATAAAATCTAAAAAATAATCAATTTATAATAAAGTAAAAAATAATAAGATTCTTAAGAATAATTTATCAAATATATATAAAACTCCAGCAGTAAAATTCAGAACATTTCTGAATGTAATTAAAGAACATTTAAAGAAATGGCCTTTCATGCTTTTGTATTGAAAGACTTCAGATGCCAATTCTCCCCAAACAGGTTGATCGATTCAACATAATGTCAATTGGAATTCCAGTAGATTTTCTCAATAAAAACTATCAAGTTGAGCCTAAAAGTATGTGGAATGCCAAGAACCTAGAATTACCAAATGACTTCAAAAGGAACTATTTTGAAGGCTACCTGATTTCAAAACTCACAATAGAAGTTTCATTAAGAGATTATGGCATTGGTATAAGGATAGACAGGAACAACAATGGAACAGAATAGTGAGATTAGAAATAGATCCATCAACATAAAGTTAATTAATTTTCAACAAAGGCATCAAAGTAATTCAATAGAGAAAAGAATATTTTTTCAACAAATTGTGCTGGAACAACTATATATCCATTGAGTAAAGAAAGAAAGATGGGGAGGGAGGGAAGAAAGGAAGGAATAAAGAAAAAGAAATGAACTCTAGCTTAAAAGTTTGAAAAAATTTAATTTTATATGAATTATAAAAAATAAACCTAAAAACTGTAAAACTTTTCAAAGAAAACACTGAAGAGTATTTTTCCTACCATGAGGTAGACAAAGAAATAGAACTAATACCATTTTAAAAAAACTTAGTATGTACAACTTTATTGAGTTTTTAAAAATCAGCAAAACAAAAAATGTATCTATGTAAGTGAATAGTCAAGACAGAGACTTGGAGAAAATATTCTCAGGTAAAGACAACTGAAACAATAGAACACCTAACACAATAGATAGCAAGGTTGTGGGGGGTTTTTTTGTTTGTTCGTTTGTTTTTATGGGCAAAAGACTTGGACAATTTACAAAAGAAGACATACAAAGTCCAATAAGCACATAAAACAGTTCTGAACATCACCAGTCATTATGAAAATGTGAATTAAAACCACAATGTGATACCAATACACACACATTAGAATGCCTAAAATTAAAGTCTGATAATACCAAATATTGACAAGAATATGAAGCAATGGAAACTTATATCTTGCTGGTAGGAGTGAAAAATGATATAATCACTTGGGAAAAAATCTTTTTCAGTTTCTTATGCTAGCCACCATTTATACTTTTTGACCTAGTAATTCTAATTCTAAGTATTCACCCCTCCACCCAAAAATTAAAACCTAAGTCCACAGAAAGGGTATATAGAAAAATGTAGTTGTTCTTAGCTCCAAACTGCAAAAGTAACCCAAGTCTACAGGAGGAGAGAGAAATTTTGAGATATCCATACAATGATGCAATGGAATTCTACTGAGAGAGAGAGAGAGAAAAAAAACCCATATTTGTGTAACATAGTATACATACGGCACTCCAAGATTTTGGCTAAGTAAAAGAAATCAGTTACAAAAGAGTAGATTTTGTAGGATTTCATTTACATGAAATTATAAAACAGATAAGACTGATACATGATGAAAAAAATTTAAAAACTAGTTGCTTCTCAATAGGTAGGAGTTAACTGAAAAGCAGAACCAAGGATGTTACTCAGGTGAGAGAACTGCTTTATATTTTTGATGGGGGTTGGTTATATATGTATGTGCATTTGCCAATACAATGAATTCTATTAATTAGAATTTGTAATGTCCATGATACTATGGAGTATTCCATGATACTAAGATTCCATGATACTCTCTCTCTCTCCACACAAATATATATGGAGAATACATATTTATTTACATATGCATACACAGATGTGTGTGTGCATACACACAAACACACACACACACATATATATCACATGCAGAAGGGAAATTTCTTACTTAGAGTGGAATGCCACCTAATTTATAAAGAAGGCATTATAGAAAAAAAAAGAAGATATTATAAAATTAGAAAAATCATTAATGGGTACTATAAACAGTGGATAAATTTTGATGAGATGAGTTGATTTGTAGTCTCAAAATATGTACTCATCAATTAAATTAAAACTTGAACCACATGAACAAAGCCAACATCATTAATATTGGAACAAACTGACCATATGCCTCCTGATAGGACACACTAAGAGGGGCAAAATATTACTTTTGTGGAATTCTTACCCAAAACTTATAATCTGAGTCTACTCATATAGAAACCTAGACAAACCCAAATTGACAGACCTTCTGGCCAATATTCTTCAAAATGTGAAACAAGAAAGACAAGGACGAGCTGAGAAGCAAGTTCATTAAAGGATATTTAAAAGGTATGACAACAAATGCAATGTTTGGCCCTGACTGGATCCTGAGCAAGAGGAGTAAGGAACTGACATGATAAAAATTGAGTATGTAGTGTAGATTAGATAATACTATGTCAGTATAAAACTTCTTATTTGAAATTTATTCTTTGGCTATGTAAGCGAATAGCATTTGGAAATACATACTGAAGTATTTGAGGTAAAAGCACACTGTATCTCCAACTTACTTGCAAGTGGCTTAGGAAAATCATATCTATATTAAGAGCTTCATTTGTATGTGTGTATATGTGTGTGTGTAGAGAGAAAAGAGAGAGAATGATAAAGCAATTAGAAGTGGAACAAAATATAAACAAATACTGAATCTGGTAAGAGTATTTAGTTTAAGTTTACTGTTTTTGGGTGGGGTTGCATTTCAAACAGGTTTGAGATTATGTTAAAAACAATTACAAAGAAAAATTCTTATTTTGTGAAAGAGCTGTGCCTAAGAAAAACCTTATATGTGATATAAAAATTTTGGTAACCTAAAAAGACACTTAATAGATAACTAAACACTGAGACAAAGTATACCACTTGATGAAAAATGCCCAGGAAAATAGACTTATAAAAAGACAATAAAAGGTCCACATGAATAAATTTAAGATTTAAGCCATAGTCTATGTGATAGAGAAATACACATACAGGTAATAATTGCTACTATTTAGGCTTGATAAAAATTTATTTTAAAAGTGAAATTTCTGAGTAAATAAACCATTTTATTCAACTAAATTTTGCTAGCACCAGTTAGGATTTAACATTTCTGTTATTTTTATTTATGATTATGAATATAGACATTGATCAATGAAACTACTATTTGTCCCAGAAAGGAATTAACTTTTATCTAAATGGGCAGTATATGGGTCCATCTCTAAGCAATGTACAATTTAGAGTGAACAATAAAATTATATTTTGCCTCCATTTTACACAGAGGCCCAATTTTATTAGGCTTTCAATTGCCTTTACACATCATTACCCTGCTGGATAAGCCACTAGCCCATGAATTTCAAAACAATGCATGGGATTTCACCATATAACTCCTACCAACAAAATTCTTGCTTTGTGCAATGAAACTATAGGGTTCACAGACTTTGGAAATGGAAATGTCTCATTAGTTCATCCTGCCCATTACTTTGAAAGATTATTATTCATTAGATTGTCTTTGTTGCCAAATGGTTTGCCTAGCCAGACTTTTAACAACTCTACCATTATAACTTTGCTGACTTCTAAAGCCCATTTTATAATGTCCTATGGATTCCTTTATAGCCTACATGTATATTTTCTGCAAAGAACTTAGAGAATAAAGTATCAGATTTTCTTGTGTCATCATCTAAACTGAATTTTCCATTGATTTCTTCATTATATTTTCTTCTTGAGTCTCATGAACTTGGGCTTCAAATTTAGACTATGAGCAAAAAGCATGTAATATTACTGGTGAGATTTTTATTAATACCAGGGGATTTTTATTAATACCTGTGATTTGAATGCTCAAGGAATATATACCATAGAGATAATATGGTTGTAATTAAGAGTTCAATTAATCACTATTTAAAAACTCAACACCATAACAATATTGTTCCCTAAAGTAAAATTTCATAGCAAAATCCTCATACTTTAATTTAATATGTAATATGCTCAGCTAAATAAGCCATAAAACAAAGCTTAATTTTTCTCAAAGCCATAATTTATACCAAAAGTAAGAGGATCAATTTTTATTTCAGTTAAATTTTAGCAATACCTATAAACCAGCACTATGGAAACTGTCTTTCTTATTATTTGGATCTTGTTTTCAGAAATTGGTTTCACAAATGGTTTTGAGATCAGTGATTATGATGGCCACCAAAGCATTCCAGGACAGCTACAAAATATAGGATATCCTATTCCTGAGATATATAGTAATTGAGTCTCTATAATTCTATACCATTTTCATATTAATACAATATAAATAGAATATTGTGATTGTGTCTAGAAAATATTAGTGATTTCTGTGAACATTTAAGATTAATCTAGTCACGGGGTGCCTGGGTGGCTCAGTGGGTTAAGCCTCTGCCTTCGGCTCAGGTCATGATCTCAGGGTCCTGGGATCGAGCCCCACATCGGGCTCTCTGCTCAGCAGGGAGCTTGTTTCCTCCTCTCTCTCTGACTGCCTCTCTGCCTACTTGTGATCTCTCTGTCAAATAAATAAATAAAATCTTTAAAACAAACAAACAAAACAAAACAAAAAGATTAATCCAGTCACCATGAAGTATTTATTTTGAAATGATTTAATTTATTAATAATTCAATTAATTTCTGTTTAAAATTTTTTTATTTAATCCACAAAGGGTATCTCAATAAATTGCAAAAATCAAAAATAGTACAAAATACATACTCTCACCACAATACAATTTTTTTGTAGAGAAAAAAAAAATAAAACCATCAAAACCATATCATGTGAAATGAAGAACAAAAACATTTCCCAGACTTTTGGATGAGAACAAAAAAGCAGTTATGAACTTCTGATGAAAGTTTATGTGAAATTTATACTTTTAATTGAAAAATCATCATAATGCTTACAAACCAGAAGAACTTGTCTGCTAATAAGATTATGTTACAAATACCCAAAAGGAGAAAGCAAATGGAAGGCACCACTGTATTGTTCAACTGCAGTCTCAAGAATTCTACCAAAGAATATAAGGCCAAAATCATGAAAAATCAATATTTTTAGGAAAGCCAAGACACTGAAATGAACTAGCAAATACAATTTGCAGAACTTAAGAGACTTAACAGAGTAATCATAACAGTAATATAAAATAAGTGCACTTAATATGTGCACAAAGATAAGGAAGACAGAAGTGCAATGTTAAAAAGTAAAAAAAAGTTATGAAAAATGTGATACAAAGCTATAAAATTTAATATATATATATATAATTTTGAAATAAAAATCTCCTTAATAGTCAGAATGGAAACAGTTAAAAAGTTAGTGTCTTTAAAGTTCAACCTGAAAAATTACCACCAATTATCACATTAATACCATAAAATTAAAGCTGAATAATGAGAAAAATATCAACAAGTTTCAATATCTAACTAATGAGATTTTCAAAAAAGGAGTTATATAATTTTTTTAAAAGATTTTTATTTATTTGACAGAGAGAAAGAGAGAGAGCCCATAAGCAGGGGAAGCTGCAGGCAGAGGGAGAAAGAGAAGCAGCCTCCCCTGCTGAGCAGGGAACCTGGTGTGGGACTGGATCCTAGGACCCTGGGATCATGACCTGAGCTGAAGGCAGAGCCTTAACTGACTGAGCAACCCAGGCCCCCCAAAAAGGAGCTATATAATTTTGGCAACCTCAAAAAATTCATTGATCTTTTATCAAAAATAAGGTCTGAAGTGAATTCCCAGGGAGGAAACCAGGGGAATAAACATTCTTCTCCCTCCTTACTATCTTCCATTCTTTCTTGGCTAAAATAAAAATGAAGACTGAGACCATGGGAAGTCCTCAGCTTCCTGGGTCAGAGAGCATCATGGATAAGGAAGATAAGTATATAGAGTGGTAAACAAATTCCTACACAATGACTTTCTTTTATCTAATTCTAATTGGGTTGTTTTTTTCTTGTTGATTTGTAGGATATAAATTTGTTATCTTCTCCCAGTTTGTGGCTTACCCTTTTATTCTTTTTGTGGTTTCTTTTGATCCATGGAAAGATTCAATTTTTATATCATTAAACATCTTTAACTCTATATTGTTTTTCTACTAAGTCATTTTTATGCAATATTCTTTATAATTCTCACAGCAATCCTATTTTGTACATATTACTATTTTTCTCCATTTTACAGATAAGGAAACAGTCTTAGGACAAGTAACTCACCTAGCATTCCCATTCAGACGTTATGGATCCAGAACCCACATTTCTACCCACATTTTACCTACCATGCTGTATGCCCCTTTTGAATATTTTGTGTATGCAGCCGTATACCTGTATATGTCTCTAAGTTAAACTCCTCGATTTGGACTTACAAAATCAGATTGTGTTCATTTCAAATTGTGAAGGATACTGGCAAATTTTCCTCCCAATCTTTCTACGTCCCTCCCATCCTTGAATACTACCACTTAAAAAAATTATGCCAGTCTTATAAATTTAAATGGTATCATGATAGTCTCTTAATATGCATGTACTTAATTATGAGTTGAATTTTAGCCCATCAAAGTTTTGGGCCATTGATTATTTCTCCCCTTAGGACTTCTTCTTTTTTTTTTTTTTTTAAACTTAGACTTTTAAAATTTTTTCCATCTATTTATTTATTTATTTATGCTCCATTCTCAGCATGGGGCTTGAACTCACGATCCTGAGTTCAAGAGTCACATACGCTACTGACTGAACCAGCCAAGTATCCCCAAGACTCCTTTTAAATGTATCTTTCTCCTTTTTCCCCTTTGTTATTTGTCTTTTTCATAACAGTTTGAAAATTAAAAACATTTTCCCCTTTTCATTATCTATGGTTCAATATTCCCTCCATTGACATTTTACTTTTGTCTTCATATTATTTATGGCTTTAAATAAACAAAAAGTAGAATTTTTATATAATTAAATATATTATTATTTTCCTTTATAGGCTTTTTTTTTTTTGGCATGTTATTATTGCCATTGCAAATGGTTCTTTTTTCTTTTCTTTTCTTTTTTTTTTTAATTTTATTTATTTGACAGACAGAGATCACAAGTAGGCAGAGAGGCAGGCAGAGAGAGAGGAAGGGAAACAGGCTCCCCGCCCAGCAGAGAGCCCAATGCGGGGCTCGATCCCAGGACCCCGGGATCACGACCTGAGCTGAAGACAGAAGCTTTAACCCACTGAGCCACCCAGGCACCCCGCAAATAGTTCTTTTTATTACATTTTAACTGATTATTATTTACTAGTAGGTATATACATTTTTAATAGTAATTATATATCCATTCCTTTAATTGTTTTATCATTTCTCATAGTTTGTTCAATGGGTTCTTCTGGGGTAAAAAGTATAAATCATGCCATTTAGAAATAATTAAAATTCTGGGTTTCTTTTTTTTCCCAATAATTATAGTTCCTAAATTTTTCTACAAACTAATTGCATGGCATAGTAATTCTGGAATAATGTTAAATGATTAACAGTCATCCTTTTTAATCCTTATTGTAATGAAAATTCTTTTAACCATTGTGAACAATGTTGTCTTTTAATTCAATATACATTTCAATATTTAGTCTGAGACCATCAGTTTATTTTTACAAAGAAAAATTTAACAAAGATAAATGTAATTGTTTCTCGAGTACTTCATTATCATTTGTAGAGATAATTATTTTTCACCTACTACTATCATAAAGTACCCAGTTATATTTCTATAATTGCATCATCTTTGCATTCCATGAAGATTCTAAAATAAACATTGTTTATAATAGTGAAAAACTGAAATCCAATAAATGTTATATAATAAAGTAATGATATAGGTATTAAAATTATTCAGATAGGCTTTTTTCTAATTAGCTTATGTTAAAAAATAAAAATAGAGGTACACAGAATATGAACATTATTTATTTAAATATTTTATTTATATAGTATTATATATTATATATATAGTATTATATATTATATTTTATATAGTATTTTTAAATATTATCATTATATATTATATAGTAATTTTAAAGATGTATTTATATAGTACTTGCTTAATCACAGAGTGCTTTACAAATAACAGTTTATTAAATCCTTACAACTCTATGATGCAGCAGAGTGCTTAAATAACCATATTATATGGTAATAGAGCCAATAGTTGGCAGAGAAGGGATTCAAATCCAGGCAGTCTGGCTTCAGACCTAGCAACACTAAACTGTTGCTTCTCTTCTTCAGCTAATCAGCCAAAAAGACTATTCTCTCTTGCCATAAAACATACTGTTTTATTTTCTGAACCTATCTCTTCAATTGCATCAGTTACCTGTGAGATGAAGTTACCAAACTTAAATTTCCAGTCCAATATCTTCCTCTAACTCAATACAACAATTTTATGTTTATTCCTGAATTATAAAATTAATTCACAAATAATCAGGCATTACAGTGGTTAATTCAATGTCAATGTAGACAACTGGGTATTACAGAGCACACTGGTTGTGATGAATACTGGGTGTTGTATGGAAGCAATGAATCACTAAATTCTACTTCTGAAGTTAATATTATACTATACATTAACTAACTGGAAATTAAATAAAAACTTGAAACTACAAAATAAATTTAAAGAATAAAAGAAATTTTATTGAAATGTATTTAACATGTAACTGTGTAAATTTAAGGTGTACAACATGTTTGATATATTTATATATTGTAATATGATTGCCTTGCAGCAATAGTCAGCATTACTATCATGTCACACAATTATCATTTCTTTTTCTGTGGTGGAAATAAATAAAATCTAGTCTCTTAACAAGTTTAATGACTAGAAGGCAATATTGTGATTATATTTGCTATGCTATGCATTAGATCTTAGGACTCATTTATCTGCTAGTTGCAAGTTTATATCCTTAAACATCTCCCCAATTCCTCCTCTCCTTAACCCCTTGAAACCACCATTTTATTCTGTTTTTACAACTTTTTTTTTTTCAGATTCCACTTATGATAACATATGATATTTGTCTTTTTCTGACTTATCTTACCTAGCATAATGTACTCAAGGTCTATCCATGTTGTCACAAATGGAAGGATTTCCTTCTTCTCATGGCTGAATAATATTTCATTGTGTATGTACGTACATATATGCATTATATACATACTACCTATCCATGTCTCATAAAGATCCTTTTTTATCTTATTTACATCTATCTATCTAACTACACTACATCTTCTTTGTATATTCATCCACTGATGTGCATTTAACTACTGTGAATAATGTTGCAATAAACATGGGAGTGAATACATCTCTTTGATAGCTTGTTTTCATTTTCTTTGATTATATATGCAGAATGGAATTACTGGATCATATGGTAATTCTAATTTTTATTTTTATTTTTTTGAGGAAACTCTAAACTGTTTTCCAGTTTCTGAATCAATTAACATTCCCATCAAAAGTATATAAAGGTTCTCTTTCACCAACATTTATCTCTTGACTTATTGATGATAGCCATTCTAACAGGTAAGAAATAATATTTCATTGTGACTTTCATTCGCATATCCCTGACAATGAGTGATGTTAGGCATCTCTTCATGTAACTATGAGCCATGTAACTATGTAACTATGTAATTATGAGCCATTTGAATTTGTCTTCAAAATCTACAATCCTTCCATCCAGATAAATATTAAATTATAATGTGGTTCTTTCTAGATTTTCTCAGTATATATATTTATAAAATTGTACTCAAATTGACTACCAGTATATAATCAGTTTGATTTCTTACTTGCTCAACATAACATATTATCTTTAATTTCTCATTTTGATATAACTTTAGCAATTATTAAATATTGCATTATATAGACATATCAGAATTTATTTTAAAACTGTTGTTAGACACCTGGATAACAAACACATATTTCCTATTAAAAGTTAATTTTATAGAATTTTTCTATCTTTCTAGATTTCACTTTTGCATGTACTATTCTCTGCCCTATGTTTTCTGATTTTCCTACTTGAAAATCTCCCACTCACCCTTAAATATGCAGCTCAACTGCCAGTTTTTACCATATATAAACTGTTTCTGTAAGTGCAAATATTCTCCTTCAGTCTTCTATATAAATTTGTTCGTGACTTAGCTATGGCATTTATAATTTTGTGTTACCATTTATCTCTCTAAATGCCAGACTCTGTGAGACCACATGGTCAGTTCCAGCAATAATTCTGTTTTAGTCTTGATGTTTTCTCAATACCTACTATAGCATCTAATACACAATAGAAATTCAAAAGTTGTTCAGTTATTAAATGAACTGATGAATAATTGAATAAATGATGGAACAAAGACACATGAATTTCAGTAAACCTATTTTATTTTAGAAAATAATTTATGAATAGTTTATATGAAAACATGAAAATATTTATGAATAAATAGATTATATGAAAAAAAAACACAAATAGAAAGATGGTACAGGACCACGTTGACAAAAGCTATATGGGGTCTGAAAGGTGTTTGAATTTATTTGTAGGTAATTAGGAGCCAATGACCTGTAAAGCAGGTTAGTGCCATGACTATCATGAGTTTATCTTTACCATCACTTTTGTATTCACTACCTATCCACTTCTCATAAAGATCCTCTTTTTAAAAAATATTTTTATTTACTTATTTGACAGAGAGAGACACAGTGAGAGAGGGAACACAAGCAGGAGTAGTGGGAGAAGGAGAAGCAGGCTTCCCAGAGCAGGGATCCCAATGCAGGGCTTGACCCCAGGACCCTGGGATCATGACCCAAGATGAAGGCAGACACTTAAGACTGAGCCACCCAGGCACCCCATAAAGATCTTTTTTTATATTATTAACATATTCATAGGACATGGACCACTACATATATAATGATATGGAATATATTATATATATTATATATATAATGGAAATGGAATATATTATATATTGTACATATCTATAACAATACAAAACTATGTAAGTTCAAACTCCATCCCAGTGGAAGGAAGGGCCAAGTAACATAGCATGATTTTATGAAAATAATTAATAACAGCAATGGCAATTGGAATTACCACTTACTGGATGCCTTCACTAATGAGAAAATGGAATACTAGATTATTATCCTAAATTAGCCATATAAACAACCTATTACATATAGTATTAATCCCAATTATAGAGATAAAAATATAGATTTAGAATGAATAAGTATATCACACAGGGCTCCTAATTAAAAAGTTATGCAATTAGAATTGAAACTGGAATCAAATGCCTTACTCTAACTACAATAGCATGTTTTCTCTTAGAAGTAAATTAGTTATAGTCCATTCAACAAATAATTTCAAAATTCCTTATGAAAATAATCTCTGAGGGGGTGCCTTCATGGCTCAGTCAGTTAAATGTCCAATTTTGTTTCCAGCTCAGGTCATGATATCAGGGTTGTGAGACTGAGCCCCACATTGGGCTCCATTGTCACCAAGGAGTCTGCTTGAGATTCTTTCCCTCTGCCCCTCCCCACCCAAATAAATAAATAAATCTTATATTAAAAAGAATTTCTGAGCAGCGCCTGGGTGGCTCAGTGGGTTAAGCCTCTGCCTTTGGCTTGGGTCATGATCTCAGGGTCCTGGGATCGAGCCCCACATCTGGTTCTCTGCTCAGCAGGGAGTCTGCTTCCCTCTCTCTCTCTCTCTCTCTGCCTGCCTCGCTGCCTACTTGTGATCTCTGTCTGTCAAATAAATAAAATCCCCCCCAAAAAAAAGAATTTCTGAGAACATAATATAACATTTCAGAGGCTGCAAATGAAATAAGTTTATTAAAAGAGTTAACATTAACTTCTTTAAATGTCAAATCACCTCTTAATTGCTATTAATTCATAAATTCTTTCATTTTGAAAAAATAAAAGGATAATACATTCCTCACTTATTGTTATGAACCAGTCTTAAAGAGAGATTTAAATGAGAAGAGTTCATGGAGCAATTTCTTCTACTGTCCTGACTCTGTCCTGTCATCAATATGAATAACATTCTTTTACATGAGAGAGATGGAAATTATTCCTTGATGCCCTACTCATGGATAAAAAAAGGAAAGGTTTTAAGCATACTGAGTGATTTCCCTCAAGTATTTTTCCTGAAAATTTTGGAATTTTCCCTATGTCATTGAACTAATTTAATTATGTGGTACTTTTATAATAATGCTTATTTTTACAACTGCTTAGAAAGAAACGATTGCAGAGGGGAGGAGTCAAGATGGCAGAGGAGAAGCAGGCTGAAATGACATCAGGTCCCAGGAGTTCAGTTAGATAGTTATCAAACCATTCTGAACACCTACAAATCCAACAGGAGATCAAAGAGAAGAACAGCAATTCTAGAAACAGAAAATCGATCACTTTCTAAAAGATAGGACATGAGGAGAAGTGAATCCAAAGTGATGGGAAGATAGACTGCAGGGGGAAGGGCTGGATCCTGGCAAATGGCAGAGCAACAGAGCACAAAATTTGAACCTTTTTTTTTTTTTAAAAGATTTTGTTTATTTATTTATTTGACAGACAGAGATCACAAGCAGACAGAGAGGCAGGCAGAGAGAGAGGAGGAAGCAGGCTCCCTGCTGAGCAGAGAGCCCGATGCAGGGCTCGATCCCAGGACCCTGGGATCATGACCTGAGCGGAAGGCAGAGGCTTTAACCCACTGAGCCACCCAGGCGCCCCAAAATTTAAACTTTTAAAAGCCTGTTCCACTGAGGGACATCACTCCAGAGGCTAAGCAGGGGTGGAGCCCATGTGGTGACAGCGTGGTCTCAGGTCCTGCAGGGTAACAGAAGGATCAGGGGTGTCTGAGTGTAGCAGAGCTCACAGGTATTAGAGCCGGCTACAGAGACAGAGCCGAGGAGTGAGCTCTCACCTTGGGGTTACCTTAAACTGTGATCTGTGGCACAGTCAGACCACTGCTCTTTGAGCAGTGACCCCACAAATGGCAGATCAGGGGAGACTCACCTTCCTTTTCTGGAGGCAGGAATCTTCTGGGTTTGGAGACTCCAAATGGGACTGTGTGCCAGAGACAGAAATGCTTGGTGACAGCCCAGGTGAGCTTGGAACATGGCTGGAGACCTGGGGATGGGTGTGATTAAGCACTTTTCTCTGATGGAGCACTGAGGAGTGGGGCCCCAAGCTCTCGGCTCCTTTGGGCGAGAGATTGGGAGACCACCATTTTCATTCCCATCCTCCAAAGCTCTACAGAAAGTGTTCAGGGAACAAAAGCTCCCAACAGCAAACCCCAGCAGATTACTTAGCCCAGCCCCTGGCAAGGGCAGTGCAATTTCACCTCAGGCAAAGACACTTGAAAATCACTACAGTAGACCCCTCCCTGAGAAGATCAGCAAGAATATGCAGCCAAGACCAAGATCACTGATCAAGGAGAACAGCGGAATTCCAAAGGAGGGGAAAGCAAATCATGATTTTCATGCCTTTCTTCCCATGATTCTTTAGTCTTGCAAAGTTAATTAATTTATTTTATTTTATTTTTTTCTTATTCTAATTTTTTAACTTTTACTCTTTCCTCTTTTAATGTTTTTTAACTAGTTTATCTTAACAATACATTTCCTTAAAAAAAAAAAAATCATTTTGAACTTCATTATTGTACTCGTATTTTTTCCTTCATTGTATCTACCTTTATTTTGTGTATACATATAGGGTTTTTTCTTCTAAAAAATTTAGGGATACAACTTCTTCAATAGATCAAAATATACCCTAAGTCTAGCACAGGGCTTTGTTCTAGCCTCCAGCCTGAGCAAATTCTCTCCACTTTCTTTTTCTTTCTTTTCCCAATGAACTTATCTTATCAACTCCTTTTTTAGATTTTTTTAAAAATTTTCATCTTTACAGTCATATTCCATCCCTTCATCGTGTTTACCCTTATTTTTGTATACATACATATATACATATATTTTTGTATATTTTTGTATATATACATCTATATGTATGTATGTATATATAAGTATTTCTTTCCTTAAGATATTGGGAGGTAGTTTCTTCTAAGAGACCAAAATATACCCAAAATCAAATGGGTGGCTCTGTTCTATTCAACAGTCCAATATATATATATATATATTTTTTTTTTTAATTTAAAAAAAAAATTTTACTTCTTTTTATCCCCTTTCTTCTTCCCACAATGTGGGGTTTCTTCTGATTTGGTTAACACACATTTTTCTGAAGTGTTTGCCACACTTTTAGTATTTTATTCTATTATTCATATATGCTTATCTAGATAAAATGATGAGGGAGAAAAACTCACCACAAAAAAAGAAAAAAAAGGAACAAGAGGCAGTACTGAAGGCTAGGGAACTAATCAATATGGATATTGGTAATATGTCAGATCTAGAGTTCAGAATGATGATTCTCAACGTGCTAGCTGGGCTTGAAAAAGGCATGGAAGATATTGAAGAAAACTGTCCGGAGAAATAAAAGCCCTTTCTAGAGAAATAAAAGAACTAAAATCCAACCAAGCTGAAATTAAAAAAAGCTATTAATGAAGTACAATAAAAAATGAAGCTCTTACTACTAGGATAAATGAGGCAGAAGAGAGAATTTTTGAGAGAGAAGACCAAATGACAGAGAATAAAGAAGCTGAGCAAAAGAGAGACAAACAATTACTGGACCATGAGGGGAGAATTTGAGAGATAAGTGATACCATAAGATGAAACAATACTAGAATAATTGGAATTCCAGAAGAAGAAGAAAGAGAAGGGAGCAGAAGGTATATTGGAGTGAATTATTGGAGAGAATTTCCCTAATATGGCAAAGGGAACAAATATCAAAATCCAGGAGGTGCAGAGAACTCCCCTCAAAATCAATAAGAATAGGTCCACACCCCATCATCGAATAGTAAAACTTACAAGTCTTAGTGACAAAGAGAAAATTCTGAAAGCAGCCCGGGACAAGAAGTCTGTAACATACAATGGTAAAATATTAGATTGGCAGCAGACTTATCCACAGAGACCTGGCAGGGCAGAAATAACTGGCATGATATATTCAGAGGCCTAAAGGAGAAAAACATGCAACCAAAAATACTATATCCAACTAGGCTATCATTGAAAATAGAAGGAGACATAAGAAGCTTCCAGGACAAATAAAAATTAAAAGAATTGATAAACACCAAACCAGCTCTACAAGAAGTATTGAAAGGGGTCTTCTAAGCAGAGAGAGCCTAAAAGGGGTAAACCAGAAAGAAACAGAGACAATATACAGTTAACAGTCACTTTACAGGCAATACAATGTCACTAAATTCATATCTCTCAATAGTTACCCTGAATGTAAATGGACTAAATGTCCCAATCAAAAGACACAGGGTATCAGAATGGATAAAAAAACAAAACCCATCTATATGATGTCTACAAGAAATTCATTTTAGACCCAAAGACACCTCCAGATTTAAAGTGAGGGGGTGGAAAACAATTTACCATGCTAATGGACATCAAAAGAAAGCTGGGGTGGCAATCCTTATAGCAGATGAATTAGACTTTAAGCCAAAGACTATAATAAGAGATGAGGAAGGACACTATGTCATACTTAAAGGGTCTGTCCAACAAGAAGATCTAACAATTTTAAATATCTATACCCCTAACATGGGAGCAGCCAACTATATAAACCAATTGATAACAAAATCAAAGAAACACATCAACAATAATACAATAATAGTAGGGGACTTTAACACTCCCCTCACTGAAATGGACGGATCATCCAAGCAAAAGATCAACAAGGAAATAAAGGCCTTAAATGACACGTTGGACCAGATGGACATCACAGATATATTCAGAACATTTCATCCCAAAGCAACAGAATACACATTCTTCTCTAGTGCACATGGAATATTCTCCAGAATAGATCACATCCCGCGTCAAAAATCAGGTCTCAACTGGTACCAAAAGATTGGGATCATTCCCTACATACTTTCAGACCACAATGCTCTGAAGCTAGAACTCAATCACAAGACGAAATTTGGAAAGACCCCAAATACATGGAGGCTAAAGAGCATCCAACTAAAGAATGAATGGGTCAACGAGGAAATTAAAGAAGAATTGAAAAAAGTCATGGAAACAAATGATGATGAAAGTACAATTGTTCAAATTCTGTGGCACACAGCAAAGGCAGTCCTGAGAGGAAAGTATACAGCAATATAAGCCTTTCTCAAGAAACAAGAAAGGTCTCAAACACACAACCTAACCCTACACCTAAAGGAGCTGGAGAAAGAACAGAAAAGAAAGCCTAAACCCAGCAGGAGAAGAGAAATCATAAAGATCAGAGCAGAAATCAATGAAATAGAAACAAAAAGAAGAAGAAGAAGAAGAAGAAGACGACGACGACAACAACAATAGAACATATCAATGAAACTAGGAGCTGGTTCTTTGGAAGAATTAATAAGATTGATAAACCCCTGGCCAGACTTATCCAAAAGAAAAGAGAAAGGACCCAAATTAATAAGATCATGAATGAAAGAGAAGAGATCTAAACCAACACCAAAGAAATACAATTATAAGAACATATTATGAGTGAAATACACCAGCAAATTTCACAATCTGGAAGAAATGGATGCATTCCTAGAGACATATAAACTACCACAACTGAACCAGGATGAAACAGAAAACCTGAACAGACCCATAACCAGTAAGGAGATTGAAGCGGTCATCAAAAATCTACAAACAAACAAGAGCCCAGGGCCAGATAGCTTCCCAGGGGAATTCTATCAAACATTTAAAGAAGAATTAATTCCTATTCTCCTGAAACTGTTCCAAAAAATAGAAATGGAAGGAAAACTTCTAAGCTCATTTTATGAGGCCAGCATTACCTTGATCCCAAAACCAGACAAAGATCCCATCAAAAAAGGTAATTATTTACTGACCAATATCCTTGAGGAGAACACAGTCAGCAACCTCTTCAACCTCAGCTGCAGGAACTTCTTCCTAGAAACATCTCCAAAGGCAAGGGAAGAAAGGGCAAAAATGAACTATTTGGGTCTTCATCAAGATCAAAAGCTTTTGCACAGCAAAGGAAACAGTCAACAAAACCAAAAGACAACTGACAGAATGGGAGAAGATATTTGCAAATGACATATCAGATAAAGGGCTAGTATCCAAAATCTATAAAGAGCTTAGGAAACTCAACACCCAAAGAACAAAATATCCAATCAAGAAATGGGCAGAAGACATGAACAGACATTTCTGCAAAGAAGACATCCAGATGGCCAACAGACACATGAAAAATGCTCCACATCACTCGGCATCAGGGAAATACAAGTCAAAACCACAATGAGATACCACCTCACACCAATCAGAATGGCTAAAATTAACAAGTCAGGAAATGACAGATGCTGGTGAGGATGCAGAGAAAGGGGAACCCTCCTACACTGTTGGTGGGAATGCAAGCTGGTGCAACCACTCTGGAAAACAGCATGGAGGTTCCTCAGAAAGTTGAAAATAGAGTTACCCTATGACCCAGGAATCGCACTACTGGGTATTTACCCTAAAGATACAAATGTAGTGATCCAAAGGGGCACGTGCACCCAAATGTTTATAGCAGCAATGTCTACAATAGCCAAACTATGGAAAGAACTTAGATTTCCATCAACAGGTGAATGGATAAAAAAGAGGTGGTGTATATATATACCCAATGGAATAGTCTGCAGCGATCCAAAGGAATGAAATCTTGCCCTTTGCAATGACATGGATAGAACTAAAGGGAATTATGCTGAGCAAAATAAGTCAATCAGAGAAAGACAATTATCATATGATCTCCCTGATATGAAGAATTTGAGAGGCAACATGGGGGTTTTGGGGGTTAGGGAAGGAAAAAAATGAAACAAGATGGGATTGCGATGGAGACAAAAAATAAGAGACTCAATATCACAAAACAAACTGAGGGTTGCCAGAGGGAGAGGGGTAGGGAGAGGGTGGTTGGGTTATGGACATTGGGGAGGGTATGTGCTATGGTGAGTGCTGTGAAGTGTGTAAACCTGGTGATTCACAGACCTGTACCCCGGTACTAATTATACATTATATTTAATAAAAAAATGAAAGAAAAAGAAAGAAACTATTGCAATTGGGAATTCATAAAAATCTTCCAATTCTTATTTAACTCCCAAAAAACAAAACAAAACAAAAAACCTCTGTAAGGAGGGTCTACTGACTGTGTAATATATTTATTTATAATTTTCCAAATAGTACAGGGTCTTTTTCAATAACACTGCAGAAAATTAGTTTTTATGCCCAAATTTATTGCATTAGCTTTTCTGTATGCATTGCTATATCACAAAATTACTGATGAGTTCTTTATGTATTCCATTTACAAAATATAATTATTTCAAAAGCTGATAGTCAAGCTATTCATCAAATCATTGACGTTGTACTATTCCCTTGTGAATACTCAAAATCTACTTTTTTCACTCCTTGTATAAGTTTCTAAGTAAAGTGTGTGTTTGTCTTATGCTACTGAATGCACTAGCAAATAGAGGGAACGTGCTGATTCTGTGGATATTTTATGTGAGAATTTGCCAAACATTTCCTATAGAAATCCTTTTCTTAAATGTGATGGGGGATTTGTGAGAATCATTTTAAAATCAAAGTTGTTCCCTTGTGTTCCAAAGTGAATGACTTTTTAAATCCCTAATGCAAAATAGCCTTTTGTGGGTTTTGAATAATGTCTCTCTAAGGCAGTGCTTGTAATTATGCTCAAGCATAGTGGAAAAGAAGAAAATAAAATCAGACAATGAGAATAAAATGTCAGAGCATTAAGCTGTCAACATATTTATGTTCCTAAGATTATTCACATTAGGACATTACATTTAAAGACCAAGGTAAAGTTCAGTGAGAGCTGTAAGTCTTTAAATTTCTGTCAAAGCCTTTAGGAAATGAAATAGAAAATGTATTGTTTTGGCTTAGAATCACTTTGTAAAATAAGAGCTTTCAATCCTTTCAAGTTTAGACCTTCACAAGAACAAACCATTCCCCTGAAATTCCATCATCTTCCCTTTGTCTGACCACCGTAATGTCACAGGCTTCTCCCCATTATCACAATTCTAATAAAATTCAGCAATTGATAATGGAGCAACACATTTATAAAGCAGGATCTCTCACTCAGGAAATGTTAACATATGAGAACAAAAGGGAATGTATTATAATTTGTTCATCTATTTTCTTAATCATCATTTAATAATGACATTGAACTACAGAAGCACTTTTATTCCTTAAAAAAATACCCAGTGTGTACTAAAATGGATACATATTTTTTTTAAATTTTTATTTAAATCATAATTAGTTAACATACAATATTGATTTCAGGAGTAGAACTCAGTGATTCATCAACTGCTACAATATCCAGTGCTCATCACAAGTGCCCTCTTTAATAACCCTCACCCATCTAGCCCATCCCTCACCCACCGCCTTCCAACTACCTTCAGTTTGTTCTCTATTCTGAAGAGTGTATTATGGTTTACTTCCCTTTCTCCTTTTTCTCCCCTTCCCATCATCTGTTTTATTTCTTAATTCTACATATGAGTGAAAGCGTATGGTATTTGTCTTTCTATGATTGATGTATTTCACTTAGCATAATACATTCTATCTTCATCCATGTCATTGAAAATGGTAAGATTTCTTTTTTTGATGACTGAGTAATATTCTGTTGTAATATTTACACCACATCTTCTTTATCCATTCATCAGTTAATGGACATTAAGGCTTTCCTCATAGTTTGGCTATTGTTTATAATGCTGCTATAAACAACAGGGTGCATGTACTCCTTCAAATCTGTATTTTGGTATCTTTTTGGCAATTATCTAGTAGTGTGATTGCTGGACCAAAGGGCAATTCTATTTTTAGCTTTTTTTAGGAATCTTCATATTGTTCTCCAGAGTAGCTATACCAGTTTGCATTCCCACCACAGTGCAAAAGGGTTCCTCTTTCTCTGCATCCTTACCAACACCTATTGTTTCTTGTGTTGTTACTTTTAGCTATTCTGTTGGGTGTGAGGTATTATTTCATTGTGGTTTTGATTTGTATTTCCCTACTTGTAGACTTGTAGTTTTTGTTTTGTCAGACCTCCATTTGATTTCTTGGGTATTTGGAATGATTTGATAATTAGCAAGCTGTGTTCAAAGAACAAGACAAGCTTAGGGACCCCCCCCCCCCATTTTTCTGCCATCTTAACTCCTCCATGGATATATATTTTCTACATGAAATAGAAAAAACGGTCTGGCCCAGTTTTGTTTGAATTATCTTCCATGAGTTAATACATAAATGTTGAAGATATGTATGTCTTGTATACACAAACACACGCACAACTTAAAATATATTTATTAAGTAATATTTTGCAAAGTGAATCATACTATCCCCCTAAAACAATATTATTTGAGAAAATTTTTCCTAAAAGCATAAAAGAGTGGAAAATTCACTGTAGGTGAATAAAGGACAACAGAGAGATTCCTAATTCCATTAACTTTTAGCATGGTTTTGGACAAGTAAGTTATAACCACTCTGCCATTGCTCCACCCCAGTGCAAAATGAGGGAGCTCATACTAATCAGAGGTGGCAAATAGGCTTTTCTTTATGGAACAATTCTGAATTGATGGAAGTGGCTCCATGAAGTCAAGTTGAAAAATTAATCAGAGTTTATGTCACCTTAAATCTCAGAAGGTAAGAATGTGAAACATTACTAGAAACATCTACCTTAATCATAAGATGGGTCAATGGTGACATCTATGCCTGAACTTAAACATCTCTTGGCTACATGATCACAAAATCTCTCCTAGATATGTCAATATCTAGCTCTATAGATGTGCTTCAGGGACAGCAATAAGGAAAGAGATAAGGTGAAGATATTAGGGCTTTTTTGTACAAACACACACACACACATACACACACAGAAGCTTTAATCAAACTCTTACATTTTTTTCTTCCAGGCTATTTTATATTTGCACTTTTACATAAAGTTTTCAGTTCAAAGTTATTCTACTGCACATATAACACACTGATACTTTAAATCATTGCATCAGGATAAGAATGATTTATTTTTACGAAAATATAACAGGTTTCTCCTAAGTATATGCTATGGAAAAAAACTGCATGTGAATGAAAAGATTTAAGCTTTCCCAGCTCCCAAAGACTGAGATAATTAGAAAGAATTTCTGAAGGAAAAAAATGTCAATTCATCCCTCACCACATGAACAAGTTATAAAGTCTAACCACTCCTCCTCCCACAATCTTCTTAAAATTAGAGATTATCTTTCCAGTGACAACACTGGAGGACCTGGATTTAATTTTTTATACATTTGGCAGATTACTTAATATGTGCTTTCAGAAATGGAATTAATGAATAATCCTCAAGAAAAAAGATGAATATTGAAACTAAGACTGAGACTATAAGGTTGAGCCATTTTCTGCAGAGGGAGAATCTTCAAATCTTGAAAATGTGAAGTTGTTTAAAAGAATCAAAAGTTTCCCTTACACAAGTGTGTCAACAAATAGAGGGATGAGGTATAGTATATTCAACCTCATTCTGTCACAAGAAATAAATCTGAAAGGAAATTATACACTAAACAAGCTATGTTGATAAATATTACAAAAGATAACTATTGGTGCATAAAAGAAGAGATCCTAATCTACTTTCTAAGGGAATTAAGAAGTTTTTGAGAAAAAAAAGAGCTTAAGTATGATGAACTTACCAGGTTAAAAAAAAAAAAGGGGGAAGACTATACTCTGATAAGGAAGCCATGTGCTGAAAATTGTGAAGATGAGCACAATAGTTTTTACATAAGATGAAATGGAAGAAGTATGGGAATAACTAGAAAAAGTGGATAAGGGGAGAAAATTACAAGAAATGAAACTGGTGACAAAGACAAGGTCTTATCATAGAGAACTTTGGATGCTATTATGGGATTTCAACCAAAGCAACAGATGAGTTTTGTTTTGTTTTTCAAGATATTTGTTTATCTGACAGAGATTGAGACAGCAAGAGTTAACACAAGCAGGGGCAGTGGGAGAGGGA
Organism: Enhydra lutris kenyoni; assembly: GCF_002288905.1. NCBI lineage: Eukaryota > Metazoa > Chordata > Mammalia > Carnivora > Mustelidae > Enhydra > Enhydra lutris. Next base: position 43,682,638 of record NW_019154088.1, on the reverse strand, counting down.
GAGAGAAGCAGGCTTCCCACTGAGCAGTGAGCCTGATGCAGGGCTCAATCCCTAGACCCTGGGATCATGACCTGAGCCAAAGACAGATGCTTAACCATCTGAGCCACCCAGGCACCTCGCAACAGACTGTGTTTTAAGTAGGAAAGGAACTTGACCAGATTTGTATTTTGTACATATCATCCTGACTTCAAAACAGGTGAAAGGCAAAAGTAGACATTAGAATACCCCTTAGAAGGCTACTATAGTAGTTCAGGCAGGAGTTGATAATAGACTTGGTTATGGGGTGGTAATAGGTTTATATATAAATAAGGAATTACAAATTTACTTAACAAAGCTGAGATTAAAATAATCTATGACTCCCAGAGAAGAAAAGGCTTTTTCTTATTAAACTTTGTGTCTTAACACCTGCCAGCTACATGATATAAAATGGAGGTTCTGTGAGTTTTTCTGAATTAAATGTAAATTGAGATAAATCATTTGATTTTTTTATTCTTCTAAGTCTAAAATAAATCCACAGGGCAACATAATAATAAAAAATTTATTTATAATAAGTAGCTAAATATTTTAACACACGAGATTTAATTTGAAAGAGTAAGTTATCAATAAGATATATCTATATCTACACACATCTACATTTAAGAGATTTCAAATAGAAAAGAAAATGCCCTTTTGTTTTCTGTATTACTACTAGAAATGAAATAAAGTTAGCCATACTTTTATTCTCATGGTATTTAAAAGAAAGGAGTTGTGGGGAAAAAAATAGGTTATTATTCTGAGTGTCCTTTCCAGTTAATTTCAATTTTCGTTACTTTTTCCCCCCACAAAGAAATCTGATACCTAACATGACAAGAAAACAAAATCACATTTACACTCCTTAAAATAATTGCTATATTACAATAATAAAAATTGAGTATACATGCCTATCATAATAAAATACATAATGAGGGATTAATTAACATTCTTGTAATTAAATAGTATAAATGCCTGAGTTGAAAATTCTTTTAAAAATTACACATGGGGGGCAATATTTAGCAGCTCTATCTCTAAACCACCAACAGCAACTGGAAGTAATAGAATAGTATTTGACTACACTTATTGGAATAAAATCATAGTAGAGCAAAATCACAATAGAGCAAAGCAAAAAAAAAAAAAATTGATTTTAATTAGAATCTCCCACAGTCTTAAAACCATTATAAAAAGGTTGGCATCTAGATAGGTAATATTCCTCTACACCCCTCACTCTTGAGACCGTGTTTGGCAACCATTTTTAAGAAGTGTAGTGACATAACTGATACATTGTCTTTACCAACTTGAGTTACAGAGCAAGATCAGAGCACAAATCCAAGAAATAATAGAAATGTATCTTCCCAGCTCCAGATCCCTTCCTATCATAAGAGACCTTCTTTCTGTACCAAGCCAAATGTAAATAAAGATGCTTATTATGTCTAGAGTGGTCAGTCTTGCACATGTTCTCTCATAAAAAAGGAGGAAAATACCTTGCTTATCTGACAAAGATCCTGTTATCTGCTGAACAGCCTGAAAGGAGTTTCTAAACATATGGAGAGCATCCCAAAGTCATAAATCTTTACTGATATATTCTTTCACTTGATAAGAGTTGTTGCCTAGCTGTTGTTAAAATGTGTGTCCATGAGGCTAGGTTGGCTGTGTATGGAAATTAACCACAATATCACCCCAAGACCTCCTCTCTGAACCAGCTCTTCACAAGACACATTGACCTGATTCTCTATCATCAGGATCACCAGACTAGATACCTCCTTACTAACAAAGAATCTGTGCTGGCATTTTGAGCTTCTAGTATTCTAGTATTCTAATATTCTAGTACTGTTTCCTATCACATTCTCACAGTTGGGGCCACCTTTATCCATACAGATTTTCTATCAACATTGAATTGCAAAGGGAAAATGGTCTCAAATAGTAGTCTTCCCAAAAAAAGCCCTTAGCTTATATGCAAATTTGCATGTTATATTCTCAAAACTTTCTATTTCTTGGATATTCTGAATATATAATATGTAATTCAATACAGCTACAGTTGAAATTTCAGCCTGTATACCTCACCCTAGAACAGCTGGTATCCACTGACATTTTATATGCATAATCAAAATAAACCATGCAAATAGATAAATGGTTATTTAAGGGAACTTGATTCTTTGCTTCTAGAAATAGAAATGTCTGCAAATTTCTCTTGTAAAAACACAAATACTACTACTAATAATAATACCAAAACAATAGCAGGAGGAGGGCAGGGACTCACCTATTTTATTTGCCTTTTTAATTCTAAAACTTAATTTATCTGAAGGTTCATAATAAATGTTCAACATATATTTGGTGGTCAACTAATTAACACAATGTGAGTTACATGTACTCACATGTACTCACTCAATGTACTTGGAGTTGTACTCCAAGTACAATGTATGCTTACTATTTCTCATTTAAATTTTTAGCTAAGAGAAAAAAAATTCAATTTTATTAATATGCTACCATTTTGAAGTTGAAGTGTTTGGTTGTTAGTATATTTATAGCAGTGGAATATTACAGATAGACAAGATTTGAGATCCCTTCTAAGGTGGTGATTTCTAAATGACAGAGAAACCTGCAAAACTGGAGAACGGGTGAAAAATCAGTACTAACAAGGTATATCAGTGTATCTGCATGGAGATAGTAAAGAGCTGGCACTTACTTGGCAACACAGACCAAGAGCCCTAAAGAAAGGTGTGTCTCCTTATAATTTAATTAATATTACCCCAGGAATTTATTCTAAGAAAAGCATTCAAAGAAAGGAAAAGATTGTTTAACTGCTGTGTACTAATGGTAATAGCAGTAGGAAGAAGGAGGAAGAGGAGGAGAAGAAATGGATTAACACAATGTTCATGAGGATGCGGAGCAACAGGAATTCTCATTCATTGCAAGCAGGCATGCAAAATGGCAAAGCCATTTTGGAAGATAGTTCAGCAGTTTCTTTTTTTTCTTTTTTTAAGATTTTATTTATTTATTTGACAAACAGAGGTCACAAGTAGGCAGAGAGGCAGGCAGAGAGAGAGGAGGAAGCAGGCTCCCTGATGAGCAGAGAGCCCGATGCGGGGCTCGATCCCAGGACCCTGGGATCATGACCTGAGCTGAAGGCAGAGGCTTTAACCCACTGAGCCATCCAGGTACACCAGTTCAGCAGTTTCTAAAAGAAATTAAATATACTTATCATATAATCCAGTGATTGTTCTTCTTAGTATTTAGATGAATGAGTTAAAAACTTATGTTCACACAAAAACTTGTCCATGATGTTTATAACAGCTTTATTCATAATTGTCCAAACTTGGGAACAACCAAGATGAACTTATTGCCGGTGAGTAGATAAACTGTGATATATCCATACAAGAGAATATTACTCAATGTTAAGAGAAATAAGCTATCAAGTCATGAAAAAACATGGAGGAAACTTAAGTGAAAGAAGCCAATCTAAACCACATACTCTAAGTTCAAGTATATGATATTCTGGAAAAGACAAACTTATGGAGACAGTATAAAGATCTGCAGTTGTAAAAGGTTGAAGGAAATGAATAGAAGGGCACAGAAAATTTTTAGGGCAGTGAAACTATTTTGTATCCTGCTATAATGGAGACTACATGTCATTGTACATTTGTCAAAACCCATAAATGTTCAATTATCAGTAATGAACCCTAATATAAATTATGAATTTGGGGTGATAACAATGGGTCATTGTAGGTTCTTCAGTTGTAACAAATGTACCAATCTGGTGCAGCATGTTGACAGTTGAAAAGGCTGAGGGTCTGGGAAGGGGGCATCAGAGGGTATATGGAAACTGTATATTTTCCATTTGGATATGCTGTAAACCTAAAACTACTCCAAAAAATAAAGTCTGTTTAAGAAAAAAAAAAAAAAAAAGAAAAGAAACATTCCAAAAATTTGATGCATCCCAAGCATCAGGGTAATTATTTTACATCAAACTATTATAAAAGGTTATGAGCTATGTAGCAACAAGAAAAATATATATATATATTTTAATTTATTTATTTGACAGACACAGTGAAAGAGGGAACACAAGCAGGGAGAGTAGGAGGGGGAGAAGCAGGCTCTCTGCTGGGCAGGGAGCCCGATGCGGGACTCGATCCCAGGACCCTGGGATCTTGACCTGAGCCGAAGGCAGAGGCTTTAACCCACTGAGCCACCCAGGTGCCCCAAGAAAAATATTTTTTAACAAAATGAAGGAAAGATCTAAAAATCTCAAGATTTATATATACTATTTTTACTGCTATGGAAGGTCTATATGAAAATGGGCTACTTAAAGAGACCAGGGACTATTGAAGTAGTTTAAATAGAAGTAGGTATGTGAGTCATTTCTGTTGCCTTAAATTCTTGCAATTATTGTAATATATCACATAGTGTAAATGCATTTCCAAAAGAGGACCACATTACTGTAGGATTCATTAAGTTGATATTGCACAGTGAGAAAAATTATCAGTGCTCATGGTAGATCAATAATCTCTACATATATTGGGATCCACATCATAGTTAAACAAATATTGGAAGAATATTAATTAAATGTTGCAAAGTCTACCAGGTCCTGTGGATATAACTGTGAGCAAAATTTGACATGGTTTCTGTGTTCATGGATCGTGTATACCTAATAGAGAAAATATAAATGAAATTATAGGTCAGAATGTAATAAGTTCCCACAATATATATTCTAGAAAAAAAGAAATATGTAAAGCTTACCTTAAAGACAAATAATGGTGCTTCTGATCTAGCTAGTGAGGTGAAGAAAAGACTTCAAGAAGAGGATGTGAGCTGAGTTCAGAAGGATGAGTTAGCATTAATTCAATACAAGGGATAAGGAAACACACTCCAAGGAGAGGAAATAAAGCATGCAAAGAAATTTGGGGATGAAAAAATACCTTAAATGTTTGAGATAAATTTGATGTGACTACAGAAAGAAATGAGGTTTGAGAGGTAGGCAGGACCTAATTAATGCAGAACTTCAAAGACATATTGAAGATCATCATCCTAAGAGCCACTGAAAGCCTTTAAGGGATTTTAAGATCAGAGAGGATACAATTTTAAATCTAAATTATTAAAAGATCATGCTTAAATGAAAGTTGAAGTAGACTGTTGTAGGGATTTCAAAGCCCTAGACAAGAGGTTGGGATATTTAGAACATGATGACAGAGACAGAAAAAAAGGAACAGATTTGAGAAATAAACAAAATTTATCTGGTGAATTTATCTGGTGTATGGACAGAGGGAGGAGAATGGCCGATAAAACACAGGTCTTTAGCGTGTCCTGAAAGGACTTCCCATTCACATCAGACCATTTCCTGAACATGATTCATTCTCACATATCTGCTTTTTCCTATTCATAAAATATTCTATACATTTTGTTCAAGAATTACTAACTTAGATTTTGTCTCTTCTGTGAGTCTCTCTCCCACTTCATTCATACGGACTTGATTGTCTTCTGGGATGCAGTTATAGTTTTTATATGCCTAACCCCTCATTATGCAAAAACCCGTATGTTGAAGCTCTGACCCCTAGCACACTAGAAGTGACTGTATTTGACAACAGGGACTTTAAAGAAATAATTAAGATTAAATGAGTTTATTAGCATGGTGCCCTAATCCACCAGGACTGGTGTTCTTATAAGAGATACCAGAGAAGCACATACCCAGAGGAAAGGCCATGTGAAGACACAGTGAGAAGACAGTTGTTGCAAGACAAAGACATAGACCTCAGGAAAAATAAAATTCACTGACCCCTTCATATTGGAATTCTGGTCTCTAGAACTGAGAAAATAAATTTCTGTTATTTAAGTCCCTAGTCTTTGGTATTTTGTTATGGAAGCCCTAACAAACTAACATACCACATAAAGCTGAATTTATGAGCACTTCTTTCTTTTCAAGTAGACTGTGAATCATAAAAAGTCATTCTATTTTCTACTTTGTATTTCTAGTGTCTGGAACGGTGCCTATATATACTAAGTCTGTAGTAAAATTTTGATGAATAAATTAATAAACTCATAATCATAACTGTACATATTCCCCCAAAACATTGTCTTTATACTCTATTCATCTATCTCCAAGAGTCTAAATTTTTCTCCAGGCATTTCCTCTAATTAGCGTTCCAGTAAAATATTTCTACCAGCCTTCCCTTCATTTCCAGTTGGCCATCACAACTTCACTTCAAATTGAACTTATCCATAACTAATTTAAATCTTTGCCCTCACAAAACAGCTTAATTCTTGTCTCCTTATACTTATATTTGGAAACTTAGATTCATTTCACATATCTTCCCATTGCATCTCACTGATGGTGGTATTTCCCAAAAATATCTCTACAGATTGTATACTTCATCTTTCTCAGTACTTCTCTCAAATCAGCTCATGTGTCTATGTGTATCATTGCAATAGGCATCTATCTAAACTTTGTTCCTTCTGTTTCTCTTCTTTTCAGATCTTAAGTTATCAATTTTATCACTTACATATTCAGTTGCATAAAATATCAAGGCCTTGCATTGGTTTTGCTTCCAGCATGCTGGTTCTATGGCTTAAGGTAGGTTCATAAACCTACTAAAAACACCCCAGTAGAATGTCAGTCCATCAGCCTGGTGTGTATGGTTTTACCAATGTTCAAAATATGCAAAGGGATTTTTAGCAGTTAATCGAATTTTGCTCACAAATAAAGGGGAATCCTATAGACTTTTAAAGTGCTGGGAACCTCTAAACTCTAGAACTCTAGTTTAAAACTTAGAACTCAGCTATATATTCTTATTTCCTTATCATTCATTATGGCCTAGTGAAAGAAGGAAAATTTAAGATCTTAAACTATGGTCAATGGGAGGTGTTTTAAGTGAATGTAGCTGAGGAAACTTAGAAACTTGGTTTCTACTTAATGTCATAAATAAAAATGGAATTAAAACAAAATAAAAAATAAAATAAAATAAAATACCAAGGACTACCAATAGGAAAAGAGACTTAGGAAGGAGGTAAAACTAGAATTTGTGAGGAGTAATAAAAAGGTAAGCTCATAAATATAGGAATATGAATTGAAGAATAGGAAGAAACATATGCTAGATATATGAAACAATGACAAAACATGGATATGTCAATGTAATTGCCACACTTAAGAATCATGATTACAAATCAGCAAGAAATAGACTCTGTATGCAGTCAGTTTTCAGTTTTCTGGGAATTAACTACCCTATTGAGGTTTATCTTCTATCACTTCTTCCCAACATCAATCTTTCCCCAGTCTGTTCACCTTTTGTTTTTCACACATCACAGCACAAGGCATAATAACTACGTTAAGCAAAGAATGCACATCTCAGGAAATGGGGAGGTTTGTTGTTGCAATTAGCCAAAAAAAGATGTTTGAGAGATTATCTCTGAATTCCGTTTATTAGAGGAACATTTGATTTGGTAATAAAGTAATGCTAAAAGTTCATACCAAGATCAATAATTCTCAAGTGTTATAAAATGCTATTCCTAATGATGTTGAATATTTCCTTAAAGATTTTATTTATTTACTTGAGAAATAGAGAAAGAGCACACAAGCAGGGGGAAAGGGCTGAAGGAGAGGGAGAAGCTGACTCCCCACTAAGCAGGGAATCCAACATGGGGTTTGATGCCAGGACCCTGAGATGATGACCTGAGAAGAAGGCAGATGCTTAAGCAACTGAGCCACCTGGTGCTCCATAGAAAACTATTTCATTTTATTTTCTTCTCCTATCAATGTATTGACAATCTGACAATCTAAGTAATCTGTTAATAATACTGTATTGTGTATTTAAAAGTTAAGAGAGTAAGCTCAAAATTTTTCATCATAAGAAAAAAATTATAGTTATGTGTGGTGATGGGTGTTAGACTTATGATAATGATCATTTCAGATACATATATTGAATTATTATGCTATACACCTGAAACCAATGTTATATATCAATTATATCTCAAAAAAATTCCTATTATTTTAATTTTAAATATATTAAATATATAATTTATATATACAAAATATAAACTAAATAAAATTTATATGTAAGTATATAAATATACAAAATTATATATAAAAATATATATAATTAAAAATTTATATATTTAATTTTATATAAAGTTTTAGTTTTTAACTTACCTTAGCCTTAGAATTGCTCCATTGATTTTTTTCCCAAATCTAACTTTAGAAAAGGTCAAGAGATCTTTGATGAGGCATTTATTAGCAACAAGAACAAATGGATGTTACTTTAAATTATTTGCAATGTTTATTATGAGCTAAGTTTCAGAATCAAATTTCCATGGCCTTAGAAAAGCAATAGACAACGGACTTTCAGTATTCCTGGAGTAACACAGGTTTTTATTTTTAACTGTCACTCATTTTCTACCTTTCATATACTAGTTTAGCTGACATGGATTCGTGTGTGTGTGAGAGAGAGAGAAACAGAGAGAGAGAGAGAGAGGAAGGGAGAGGGAGAGAGAGAAGGAGAAAACATATGAAAGGTAGAGTGAAGTTTTTTTTTTTCTTTTAAAACAGTTTAAATACCAATTACAAAAATGCTGTACTTTGAAGGAACATTGAATCTTGAGTTAAAACCCATTATTTTAATATTTTTAAACTATAATAAGAAATTAAAAATAGGCTATATGAGTTTACCTGTTATTATTGCCATGGTTCCTCTCCAGTCATTGTTCTTCCAACTTTGATATTTTAACAGCAAAGCAACTAATCCTTCATCTTACTTCCTATTCTGTTAAAGTTTATGTGAAACCTCTTTCAGTGTATGTGCAGGAGGGGGACTGAACTGGTGGTGGAAGACTGCATTCTATGAGCCAGTACAGGATTTTTTGTGTGTGTGACTATTTTTTTTATTTTTCCTGAACTCTAATTTCTACAAAGAGAAAATAATTAGTGACCTATACTCCAATTGGACAAAAATATTTCGCTGACAAATTAGATAATCTAGATGTTCATTTGAACATCGGATAATTACATCTATATAGGGATTAAACATTGAAGATAAATTAACTGAGAGGTTAGGACTCAGTCCAAGACATTTTTAATTGTAAAGATATTATGGAAATAATTTTTCAAACTGACTCCCTTGACCCTTAGGAATAATTCACCAAATATTTCTAATGTTACATGAAGGATTACTTCCTTGTATTCTTTATATATACTTACATATTCTTTATATTTTTCCTTCAATTAGGCTGTTAAAATTTTCCAAAAAAATTTTTCAGTAATAGTTCCATATGTCAGAATATTTTGTTTGCTTAGCCCATTAGTCTGCAAATTTGAAATCATTTTGTTGACTTCTTTTATCAGCCACCATTTATTTTTTTATTCATACCTACTGTATGTCAACACACATACATTAGGCACCTGTGCTTAAATAAATGTTGTCAACACTCTGAGAATAGAGAAATTTGCTTTAATAATACACCCTAACATTCTATTTTATGTGATTATAGATTCCATTGTTTATCAGCTACTCTATAGCCTGAATTACCAAACCATTTACAGTGCAGACAGCATGAGACCAGGTTTCACAGAGATTTCTTGAATAACATGGGCATCATGACACATTTATTAATAACTATGTACCCTGAAATAAGCAATGCCATTTTTGTAATATGTTCTCTGTAGTGTGAACAAGTAAAAAGATTTTTTAAAAGCCATGTAGTACACACAGCATGCTCACTGTAGTAAGAATGGATTCATAAGTGGCACAAAACTTAGACAAGTATGAAAAACATCTCTTACTTTGTAAGCCCTGTTTTTCTATTCTTTAAACTTCCTCTGGAAAGACTGAAAAATATTTTTGCAAGATTTGACAGCCCCCACATTTTTTTCCTCTTTTCTCTGACAGTGAGAATTTTCACAAACAGTGAGAAAATATTTCTAATAAGTAATGTGTTATTAAGGACAGCCCAATCTGTACAAAAATAAATTGTAAAGTGCATATTATTTTTAAATGAAGAATTTAAATTTTTTTGAATCAAAGTAACATATTCAGTCACTAAAATTATATGTAGTCATGGTATTTCCAAGTGAAATTATATGTGATAGAAGCTCTCTTCTAAGGATTTAAAATAAGTTATAAAATCCAACCATCATAACAAATACATGTTTCATTAGTCTTTTGCAGCATGTTCTCTGGCCCACAATAACCATGTCCTTCCCAATTACAAAATACATTTAACCCTCTCAAGGTACCCAAAAGTTTCATCCCATTACACCTCAGGTCAAAGTGCATAATCTCATCCTCTACATTCAAAGTCCAATATCTAAATCAGATCCAGGTGCAGATGAGGCTTTTTCATTTAATCCATTAAGGAGAGTTGCTAAGGAAAAATTCCCCTCCATCTGTTGCCATGAGAAACTAGAGACAAGTTCTCTGATACTCCCAACATACGGTGTGTGTGGGTGGGGGGTAGTGGGACAAGTAGGAACAGTTATAGATAGTCCAGTTCAAAAATTGGGGAAATGAATGTAAAAAGAACATAACAGGTGCAAACTTACAGTTGTAAGATAAATACCAAGGATGATGAACCTTAAAGAGACTTTTTTTTTTTTTAACTTCTCTTCTCTCTTTTCTCTTTATTATATCGCTATAAGGTGGATGTTAGCTGAACCTACTGTGGTAGTCATTTCACAATACATACGAATCAAACCCTCGTGCCATATGCCTTAAACTTGTACAGTGATGCATGTCAATTATTTCTCAATAAAACTAGGGGGAGGGGGGAAACAAGTTCTGAGGTCAAGCTGGGCATATGTTGCATTTTTCTGGATCAGGTTTCAAGGTCTGGAAAAAATTTCTAGTTGTTCCCAGATTCCACCTTCCAGGCTCTTGGTTCTTCCTTTGAGCCATCCTTTTTTTTTTTTTTTTTTTTTTTTTTTTAGATTTTATTTTTTTATTTGACAGAGAGAGATCACAGTAGGCAGAGAGGCAGGCAGAGAGAGAGAGGAGGAAGCAGGCTCCCCGCTGAGCAGAGAGCTCCTTGCGGGGCTCCATCCCAGGACCCCGGGATCATGACCTGAGCCGAAGGCAGAGGCTTAACCCACTGAGCCACCCAGGCACCCCGAGCCATCCTTTTTTTCATGAAAGAGAGCATATATTTGCTTCTGTTCAAAAATGAATTGCAAACTACATATTGTTTTAAGTGATAGAAGAATTTAAGTCTCCTTAAATCAAAGATTTTCTCAATCTCTTTAGTATCTGTTTAATATTCCACTGCATGAATGAATCATTTTTTGTTTGAACAGTCCACAGCAATGGCTATTTTGATTGCTGGCTTTTCTTAGTTATAAACTATGTTATAATTAGCATGTATGTGTGTGTGTGTGTGTGTGTGTGTGTGTGTATGTGATTGTACAAATATTTGTAGGATAAATTCTTTGAAATGAAATCATTGTGGTAAATGATATACCCACTTGACATAATAATGCATATTGGAAACTTACCCTCAAAATGATTGAAACCATTTACATTCTCACTGATAAATCATAGTATATTTTATAAACTGCAATATATTTCAGAAATCAATTACTTTCCAATGTTATATAAAAATTGATATTTCATTATATTTTAATTTGCATTTTAAACTGCTAGTGAAGTTTAGCAATACTATTTATATTAATTTCTTTGTAGAAATATGTGCATGTCTTTTGTTTACCTATCTTTGAAGTTTTCATCTTTTTCATGTTGATTATATGAGTATTTATATAGCTAGTAATGTCATATGTGTCATAAGTATCCCAAGTTCTTATTTCATTATTCAATTTTATACAAGTAAATATTTATTAGTATAAATATGTACAATTTACAGGATGTATTGGAAGGCCCTAGAGATTCTTCAATGGCCTTACTCTTTATGTTTTTTATCATAGGGGAAACACTGATCAAGTCTTTATTAAATAGAATGTGTTAAGTCCCAGTAAAGAATATTGACTCTTCTTGATTCTCATGTTGATAGCTGCTGTAATAAATAAACTTGACCATTCAATATTATCAGCAATCCCTTGCATGCTTATCTCAAGGCTCTGCTATGAGAATTTGTCAAGAATTGGGTCTTCAACAAAGAATGACCATTTCAAAGCTTTGACAGAAAAGTCTATTCTTAACTATTATACAATGAGTAGAATCTTGTATATTTGGAATTCCAGTGTAAACTAACATCATTACCATAAGTGGGCCACAGTGAGATAGCATCAGGAAATAAATCAGATTTCCTAGAACTCTTTTTAGTCCAAAACCAGATGATATTATTAAAGGATGGTTGCTAAACCATCTAGATCTAAAAGGAAAAGAAAAAATAAAAAGGACTGAATTTATAGGTGAGAAAAATTGTGCTTGTTTTAGAAAAATGTCATCTAAAAATAATGTTTCTCAATAAGCCTCTATGGAAGTACTTTTTCTTCCAGATATATTTATCTCTATGTCTCACTTTAGACATGTGGGGTTTTTTTTGTTTTTAAGATGATTTGGCAATTTGAATACAATTTTTATTATTTCAAAAAATTTTTCATTTCAAATATTTCAAAAAATAATTGAGTATTGAGTAATAATCTCATAAGAAAAGTGAACTTTTTCAAATGAAAAGGATCTTAGACTCCCACATAATCAAAAAAAATATGAGGCAATAATAAATGGTACATTTTTCAATGAACAAATATATGTGAATTTCTACTAGGTACAGGATAGTTATTAGGCTGAAAGAATACAGAGGAAAGTAAAGCATAAAATATCCTTACTTCATTGAACCTACATTCTAATGAAGCCAGACAGACAATATTTAGGTCAAGACACAAATAATTAAGAACATTTTTGCACGTAAAAAGTATTTAGAAGGAAATACACAAGGCAATGTGGTAAAAAGAACCTTGAGCAACAGAGGAACAGGTCAAGTAAAGCTTATTTGATGAGCTGAGACCTGAAAATTAGAAAAATTCAGTATGCAAAGTTGCCAGGAAACAAGAAGCTAAATTTTAGACAAATGAAAAGTCAACTCTTTAAAAGAAATAAAATATAAAAAAAGAAAAATATATATGAATGTTGTTAACATTCATATGCCAAGCATTAAAAGCAAAGTAAAACACACATGAATGAAAAATTCAATAGATTTGACTAAAGAAAAGCAATAAACTGAAGAAAATATTTGCTGTGTCTATGACTGAAAAACTATTTATTGGCTTTAATATATAAGAATATATGTTTTAAATTAATTAACAAGGAAATAAAAAATTTCTTAATAATTTCATCTTATTTCTCATTAAAATAATAGGAAATAAAGATTTTCCAGTAAAAAATGTTCAAAACAAACAGAGAGGAAACTCACAAAAGGAAAATATAAAGAATTAACATGACTAAAATATTCAAACTCTTTGTTACTCAATCACCTTTGAAGTAAAACAATCATATATAACTAAAGAGATAAAATAAGATGTAGTATTTTGTGAACATGTGTAAAAATCTTTTTCTATAGTAGGTAGAAAAGTTACTTTCTGCCTTTTGTAGTGTTATTAAAAATCTTTAAATGTTGGGGCACCTGGGTGGTTCAGTTGGTTAAGCATCTGACTTTTGTTTTGGCTCAGGTCATGATTTCAGGGTCGTGGAAGGGAGACCAGAGTCTGGCTCCATGCTCAGCAGGTTGTCTGAAATATTCTCTCTCCCTCTCCCTCTGCCTCTCCCCCCACAATCAATACCTCTCTCTCCCTCTCTCTAAAATAAATAAATAAAATTTTAAAAAATTAAAAAAAAATTAAAATGTTTACAAGCCCAAATTTTATTATTAGAAATTTATTCTAACTTATTCTGAGGAAAAATTTGATGTTATCATGAAGATTTATGGAAAGGAATGTTTCTCTCAGTATATTTTATTTAAATGAAATCTTTAAATAACCCAACAAAAAGGACTGGTTAAATAGTCCTGGTAAAAGTACAGTACTGAATATTGTGCCACTCTTAAAATATTTGCTTGCATCATATGTTTGGACTACTGCAGCTGTGCAGGCTATTTTGAAATCAGGAAACATGATGCCTTTAGCTTTGTTCTTTCTCGAGACTGTTGAGGCTATTCATAGTCTTTTGCGGTTCCATATAAATTTTAGAATTGCTTTGCTATTACTATAAGAAAATTTTGTCGAAATTTTAAAAAGGATTATACTGAATCTGTAGATTAATTTAGGTAGTATGGACATTTTGGCAATGGAACAGAATAGAGAGCCTGGAAATAAATCCTTACATATATCATCAACTGATCTTCAACAAGGGTGCTGAGAATACACAATGGGGGAAAGGATGTCTTTTCCCAACAGAGAGGACTCAGAAAATGAAATTGAATATCTACATGCAAAAGAATCAAATTGGAACTCTATTTTACACCACACACAAAAATAAACTCCAAATGGGTTAAAGACTTAAATGTCTTTAGATGCCCCATATCAGCTTCTTTCTCAGTGGGGAGCCTGCTTCTCCCTCTCCCTTTGCCCCCTCATCACTTGTTCTCTCTTTCAAACAAATAAACAAAATCTTTATTTTAATTTTTTAAAGATTTTATTTATTTATTTGACAGAGAGAGAGACAGTGAGAGCGAGAACATAAGCAGGGGGAGTGAGAGAGGGAGAAGCAAGCTCCCCATAGAGCAGGGAGCCCTACACAGGACTCAGTCCCAGGACTCTAGGATCATGACCTGAGCTGAAGGCAGACATTAATGACTGAGCCACCCAGGCACCCCAACAAAAAAATAAAATCTTAAAAAATAAAATATAGAAGAAAACTTTGTATCATCATTCTTGGCAATTATTTCATCGATATGATACCAAAAACACAGGCAACATTAGCAAAAATAGACAAGTGATACTATGTCAAACTAAAAAGCTTCCTCACAGAAAAGGAAACAATCAACAGAGTGAAAGGGCAACAAATAAAACAGAAGAAAACCTTTGCAAACTATATATCCAATAAGAGGTTAATATTCAAAATATGTAAGAAACTCCCACAATGCAATAGCAAAAACCTAATGAGCCAAGTAAAAAATGGGTGAAGGACTTGCATAGACAATTCTCCAAAGAAGACATACAGCACAGTGCTCAAGCCTCTCATCAGTGTCGCCCACCAGGTCACAGCTGCAGGCAGCATGGCTGCCCTGGATGCAGCAGACCACGCCAGGAAGAAGTGACCCTGGAACCTCTGGCCCTGGATGCCCACTTGCAGTGGGAAGTGTCCCTGGGGTTAGCATCTCCCCAACCTTCCTGCAAGGGCCCAGACTCCCATCTTTCTCAAAGGGCAGGGAGTCTGAGCTATGCTCCTAGCCCCGGGAAGCCTGGGGTACCACCGCCAGGAGGAAAGGGGGCATGTAGATACTTTCCCATCCCAGTCTCCTGTGTCCAATCTATCCTGGCGCTGAAAACCTTCATAATTAGAGGGAGGCTTCACTCTCCAGGACTTGGCTTCTTTTGGGATATTCTTGGACAAGGCCCGGTTGAGGGGAGCTGGGGTGAAAAGGAATATCCATCTGGATGCTTTTCTCCCGGTTGTTTCCCAACTCTGCCCTATCACTCTGTGGTGACCTCAGAGATAGGCCCTCCCTGCCACCCAAGGTCATGCCCTGTCTTTGCCCACCTGCTTTATTTTCTATACAACATTGTCACTGGTTATCTCCATTTTTTTGTATGACTCACATTTTCTAACCCCACCAGAATATAAATTCCCTGAGGGCACAGACTTTTCTTGTTCCTTCTCTATCCCCACAAGTAAGATGAACTTTAACCTGGTATATCATAGCCACTTAATAAAATTCACGAACAGGGAAAAAAAAAAAAAAAAAGCCAACAGCTATATTTAAAAATTATGGTTAGGTCAGTAATTATCAGGGGAATGCAAATCAAAACCAAAATCACCTCACACCTGTCAGGATAGCTGTTATCAAAACAACAACAAAACCCACAAATGTTAGCAAAGATGTAGAGAAACTGGAACCCTTGCAAATTGATGTGAATACAGAATGTAGTATGCATTACAAAAACAGTATGGAGGTTCCTCAAAAAATTAAAAACAGAACTATCATATGATCCAGCAATCTAACCTCTGGGTATTTATCCAAAAGAATTGAAATCAGGTCCTTAAAGAGATATTAGCACTCTCATGTTCATCGTAGCACTATTCTAATTAGCCAAAATATGGAAACAAATGTCTGTCCACAGATGAATAGGTGAAGAAATGTGGTATACACATACAAGAGAGTATTATTCAGCCTTTAAAAAGAAGGAAATTCTTCAAAATGTGACAACACATGGATAAACCTTGAGGACATTGCACTAAGTGAAATGAACCAGTCACAAAAAGATAAATATTGCATGGTTGCACTCAGGCATCTAAAACAATCAAATTCATAGAATCAAAAAGCAGAATGGTGGTTTCCAGAGGCTGGGAGCTGGAAGAAATGGGAAGTTACTAACCAAGAGACATAGAGTTTCAGTTAAGCAAGATGAATGTGACCTAGAGAATTGCTGTACAACATTGTACTACAGACAAGCTTTACAAATACATACCATTACTTTGTTTGAAGGCACTGCAGAACACACAAGGCAGTGAAGAATTATCAGGACATCCTATTAAAGGAAAACCTAGAGTATTTTCTTTAGGCTAAGAGAAAATGTTCAGATACAAGAAGAAATGTAAAGTAAAAATAAATAAACAAACAAAAACCAATTATATATGGGAAAATGTGAAAACACTGCTGTATGAAAGAATACTAAATCCATCACTGCATTGTCCCAGAGGGCAATAAAAGTACAAGTAACCTAGACCTTGATAAGTCAAGAAGTATTTTTAATCTGTGTAATAATTACAAAAATACAGCCATTACATTTATAACTATGAGCTAACAAGAGAAAAATAGTAAATTATTAAACAAAAAAGAATGCAAGAAAAGACAGACAAAAAGATAGAATGGGTGAGTCAAATAACAGCTAGTAAAATGGTAGATTTAAAATCAAATACAGGGGGCACCTGGGTGGCTCAGTGGGTTAAAGCCTCTGCCTTCAGCTCAGGTCATGATCCCAGAGTCCTGGGATCAAGCCCCACATCCCCACATCGGGCTCTCTGCTCAGCAGGGAGCCTGCTTCCTCCTCTCTCTCTGCCTGCTTCTCTGCCTATTTGTGATCTCCGTCTGTCAAATAAATAAATAAAATCTTTTAAAAAAAATTTAAAAAATCAAATCAAATCAAATCAAATACAGGTAGAACTGAAGTCAATGATCAAAAGTGAACTAGAAATGCTCTCTGGCAATGGCCAAGTGGCTTGCACATACATTAACCCTACCACAGAAAACAATTAGAAAATCTTAAGCATATACACATACACATACACACACACACACAACTATTTAAAGAACTTGGAAAACAATTAAAAGCAAATTAGAAAAGTATCAACACTTGAAAAAAAGGAACAAAAGCAATTGACATTTGCAAGTTTCTGGCTTTTTGCCTAGGCACATTCCCCAATTTGAACATGACTAAAAATGGCACAAATCTAGTATTAATGACTCTATTTGTTGATGATTTAATGGTCTACTTAGAAAATCCTAAGAATTTACAAAAAGCTACTAAACTAATAAATGAGTTTAATATCTAGCTCATTGAATACATAAAAATATACAAAATCCAATTTTAGTTCTATGCATTAGCAAAGAATAATTAGAAATTTAAAGTTAAAATCCATGCTTTTTACCAAAATATCCAAGAAATATTCAGTACTTAGGGATATACCTAACAAAATATGCAAAAGATGTGTTTCAATGGAAACTACAAAACATTTTTAAAATAATTAGCAGGAAACTTTAATATAAATATATTATGCTTAGGAATTAGACTAAATATTGACAAAAGTTTTTCTTTATCAAAATTTATATCAAAATTTTTATCAAAATTTACAAAATTTATCTACAGATACATGTGATGGTTAATTTTGTGTGTCAACTTGACTGATCCACAAAATACCCAGATATTTGCTAACATTATTCTGGGTGTTTCTATGAGAGTATTTCTGAATGATATGAACTTCTGAGTTGGTATAGATTGTATAAAGCAGATAACGCTCTCCAGTGTGGGTAGGACTCATCTAATCCTTTGAGGTCTAGATAGAACAAACGGCTGAGGAAGAGCGAAATTTGCTCTCTCTGTCTGATGGTCTTCAGCTGAGCACTGGACTTCTGCATTTTGACTTGAACAGGAACTAACACCATCAGCTCTACTGGATATGTGGCTTGCTGACTGCAGATCTTGGGACTTCTCAGTTTCCATAATCATCTAAGCCAGTTCCTTACATATTTATATCTATATCAATATTTATATTGTACTGGTTCTATTTCTCTGGAGAACCCTGAATGTTGTATTGGACAATACAATACAACCCAAATGAAAATGTGAGATTTATTTTAGAAATTAAGAAATATATTCTAAAATTTGTAGGAAATACAAAGATCTAGAATAAAATAATTTTGAAAAGTGAGTAAATTAGGAGTCTAATATATCTGATATCAATTAAAAAACTGATAAATTCTACTTCATAAATATTAAGTCCTTCTGGTCTTCTAAGGTTAGTGTAAAAAAATGAAAAAGCAAATGACAGAGTGGGAAAAAATTTGCTATATATGTGTATTATACATATATCTGATCATATATCTATCTATCTATCTGATATATATGATAGGTATATCTATGTATATAGCTACCCCATATCTATATATCTCTATATATCAGATATATAAGATATCTATGTATGGGATATATATCTATACATAGATATAGATACCTATATATGATATACTTCTATACATAGCTGATAAAAGACATATCAGGAATATATAAAGATTAAAAGTCAGAAGGCAGACAATTTTTTTAATGGTCAAAAGTTGAACAGATACTTTGAATATGAAGATATATGGAAAGACAATAAGTACATAGAAAGATGCTCATTAGTTTTCAAGGAAATAATTAAAACTACCAGATACTACTAATATGTTACCTATAAGAATGTCTAAAATAGATTGACAAAACCAAGTATTAGTTATGATACAAGCAACTGAAAATTTCATCCTGTCATTTCCAATGTAAAATGCTATCATTATTTTGAAGAAGTGTTTAGCAATTTCTAAAACAATTAAATTTACACTGCCTTTATACCTCAGGCATTCCCAAAATGAAAATATATGTCTCCACAAAGACCTTTATATAAATGAGTATAGCAACCTTTTTTTTGGTAATACCCCAAGCATTAAAAACAACCAAGTGTTGATTAGCAAGCAAACAGATAAAACTGTAGTGTATCCATAAAGTGGAATGCTACTCAGCAATGAAAAGGGAAAAAAAAAAGAAAATGACTTTAGTAGTTTTCTATTGCTGCTGTAACTAATAACCACAAACTTAAAACAATACAAATTTATTATCTTACAGTTACATAGGCCAGAGTCTGGGTTGGTTTCTCTACTCTAGGTTTAACAAGGCTGAAATCATGGAGTTGATTGACTAGGCTCTTATTAAGAAGCTCTAAGAAGACTGCTTCTAAGAAAACTAGGTTTATTGGCAAGATCCAGTTCCTTGCTATTTTAAGACTTGGGTACCCATTTCCATGCTAGTTGTTAAGTGTTCAGTTGTTCCCCATCTCATAAAAGATGCTTTGCTGTCCTAACCCACTATTCCTCAAAATGTAACCTTATTTGGAAATAAGGTCTTAACAAAATAACCAAATTAAAAATAGGTCATTAAGATGGGCCATAATTCAATATGACTAGTATCCTCATAAAAAGGGAAAATTTGGACACAGAGACAGACACGAAAAGACAGAAGAAGATGTGAAGACACACAGGGAGAAGACAGCTACCTGACTGGCATGAGGCACTTAGAAGTCAAGAACACCAAGGATTGCTGGCAAACATCAGAAGCTACAAGAGGGAGAGAAGTATTCTCTCCTTCAGTCATCAGAAAGAGTATTGCTCTGCTGACACCTTGATTTGGGACTTTTAGTATACAGATAATTTTCAACTTTCAGGAAAATTTTTAAATTAAAGTTATGAAATTGTTACATTTTATGTTACACACATCTTTCAGTAAGCCTGTTATTCTTTTTTGTTGTTCTGATAACTGAACGTCATGATGGTAACTGGTCTCATTGAAGTTTCCTGAGTCAAGATATTATTTTAATTCCAATCAGCCATTCCTAGGAATATACCTTAAAGATACTAATGGATGGATATAATCATATCAATCCAAAAACTTACTTTCTGCTCCATTAGAAGAATATTTAATACTGAATTTTCTTCCTTCAAACTGCATAATGTGGCAATATAAATCCAATGAGTCCAATTTTGTGTTAAATTTTTTTCTCTTAAGAATTGGAAGGTAATGGATTATAACATAAGGCAGTTTTAGCTAAATTGATAAAAATGATTTTATTGGTTTGTCACAAGTGTTCTAGTTATGCTTTTTATATCAACCTACATGTTCCTTTTACTTTACTAGGGGCTCTAATATAGACATTATTCATATAATTTAATTTCCCCAAATTTCTCCAACTCAAATACAATATACTATTTAAAAATAAATTGTGGATGGGGCACCTGGATGGCTCAGTGGGTTAAGGCTCTGCCTTTGGCTCAAGTCATAGTCTCAGGGTCCTGGGATCGAGCCCCACATTGGGCTCTCTGCTCAGCGGGAAGCTGCATCCCCCCCCTTCCTCTGCCTGCCTCTCTGCCTACTAGTGATCACTTTCTCTCTGCCAAATAAATAAATAAAATATTTTAAAAATAAAAAAAAAGATAAATTGTGGAGACTTGAGGAGGTATAAAATATTACACCTTATTTAAACAATTTGATAAAAATAGCTATTATCCAGCAAAGTCTAGCTGGGTTAGCAGCTGAAACAGATCTTTTAGGAAAGAAGGACTTTTGGCCTCAATTTATATAAAGAGAAGTTAATTTTTCATTTTGTGTATCTGAAATATGAAGTGAATGCATTCCTTCAGCCAGGAAATAAAGCACTTGAGGAAAATGTTTTACACATAAGCCAAAATGTATTTTCATTCTGAATGATCATATTTGCTCACCTACACAGACCCAATTTTCCAACTTGTCAATATTTCAATTTCATTTTGCACTGTGAAGATTTCACTATTCAATTTATACTGCTAGATCTTCCATAAATCAAGTGCTTTCCTTATGCCAGACATTATTCAAAATGCTTTACATACAGTGCTGATTTAGTCTGCATTAAATCCATTCAAGATGTATATTATCTTTCCCATTTCACCTTTAGACTAAGACTCAGAGATATGAAGCAGCTTGTCTGGGTTGCACCATAAGAAAGGGGAGAGCTGAGATTCAAGTAGAGGTCTTCTGACTCCAAAGCACTTAACAATAAATCACATAAATTATATAAAATTTCAGAAAATTTCAAAAGTCTTGAATTTATTTTATTTACAATTGCTTAAAACTCACTTATTTAACAGTTAATTCATAGATAAAGAAAAAAGCATTCTTTTTTAGATACCAGTGGAACATTCATATTGTATCTTTCCAAATGTGTTTCTGACCTACTTTCTGAGACTGAAATCAAAAGGTATTTTGATTTATTATTAATTCACATTAGGGTATATTTTTCAGATTTTAATAACCAGTTATCAGTTTACATTTTTTTATGATTAGTTCAATATTTGCTAAACATCTAAGATATGCACGCCCTAAGCATCAAAAACTGCTTTCTATACTATTTGAGTTTCTATGAAATTTGCTATACCGTTAGCCCTGTATTTGCCTATACATTATATGTCAGAAAGAACTACTCCAAGTTCTAATTTTTTCACCTATCATATCCATCTTCATGGTGAGTGAACTGAAAGCTGAGTTGATGGTTCATAAAATCCCCCGAAGTAAATTCATTTCAGGTTGCTCTCCCATTTCATTTTTGCACATGACATGTTTTACAGGACCATAAAAGTCATGTTTTCATTTGGTGTGAATTAAAAACAGAGAAAATATGAATTCAGCAGTATAAAAATCTAAACAACTTGGTTGATGTGCCATTTAATGAAGTTATTTATATAAATCTCGTA
This sequence comes from Enhydra lutris kenyoni, assembly GCF_002288905.1. NCBI lineage: Eukaryota > Metazoa > Chordata > Mammalia > Carnivora > Mustelidae > Enhydra > Enhydra lutris. The sequence continues at coordinate 43,660,513 of NW_019154088.1, read as the reverse complement.
TTTCACTCAGAGCAATCATATGCCACATTTTGATATTTGCTTGTTTGTGGATGAAGGAAAGTCTGAAAAAAATACTCTATTAACCTTTGTGTAAGAAGCAGTGTGATATATGAAAAAATATGGGCTTTAGATTGGTAAGGGTTTCAACACCATCTTGAATAGTTAACCTCCCCAAATGCCAGCACTTTTAGCTACAAAAACATAACTTGATTTTGCAAAGTTGCTGTGAGGCCTTAATAAGATAACATATGTAAAGTGCATAGCCAGTAACTGGCATAGAGTGGGCACAGACTCTCCAACAAAGAACTCTTGCAATCATGAATCTACAGAACCTAAAAATACAAATCATAATAAAAATCCTTTAAATTTTTTCAAATAAATTTTACATGTATTATTATCACAATGGTACAATGATGAAAAGAGCATTTTCACATTTTCAAAAAGGACAATGAGGAACAATGAGAAAGTTTACCTAAATTGAGAGCATGACTAATGAGATAATAGTTATTAAAATTTAGGTTTTTTAGAACATTTCGGAACCCAGAAAGAAATCCTATACTCATCATCAATCACTCTTCATTTCTCTTCAATCCTCCCCCCATATTTAAGCAAATGTTTTAAGATTTATTTATTTAAGAGAGAGAGAGAGAGAGAGAGGAAAAGCACATGTAGGGTTCTGTGTATGTTTTTAGGACATGGCAAAATGCTTTCCAAAGTGGCTGCACTGGTTTTTTTGCATTCCCATCAGCAAGTATGAGAGTTCTAATTATTCTATATCCCTGACAACACATAGTCTTTTTCACTATAGTCATCCTAGTGTGGGTAACATGGTATCCCATTGTGGTTTCAATTTGTATTTCCTTAATACAAATAGCCTAATGTTGCTATCTTTTCATGGGTCTATAAGGAATTTGTATACCTTCTTTGAACAAATGTCTATTTCAATCCTTTGCCCACTTTTATTTATACTGGGGCATCTTTATGTTGTGGAGTTGTAAGACTTTTTTAAATATATTCTGGATACAATCCCTCCTGCGTAATGTCACCTTTTCACTCTCCAGCCACAGGACTAAAGAGAAAAAAAAGGCTCATCAGAATCAGTGACATTCTACCAAGCTTTCTTGAGCCTTGCAACATTGTTAGAAATTTCCCACCACTAAGGGAAGTCTTTGTGATATTTTATTTACTTCTTTTTAACAAATGGCAATAGTTATCAGAGTTGTTGCTATAGTAGTCATCTTTAGATCGAGAACTAGAAATAAAGTATAAATGAGAAAAAGTACAAACACTGATATACCTCATTTTATTTATATATTTATTTATTTATCCATTTTTTAATTTAAGATTTATTTATTTGAGAGAGAGAACATGCACGTGAGACTAGGGGTGGGGCAGAGGGAGGACAGACGTCCTCAAGCAGACTCCCTACTGAGTGCGGAGCCCAACACAGGGCTGGGGCTTCATCCCAGGACCCTGAGACCATGACCTGAGTTGAAATCAAGACTCGGTCGCTCAACCAACTGAGCCACCCAGGCATCTCTAATATACCTCATTTTAGATCATGGGTATTACTGCATGTCTTATTCAGTGGAACTATACTTTCCACTGAATGTTATAGCATATTATAAATTTCCAAATTCATTGTTTAGTATTGACTGCTTAATGGAAAAGATAGAACTATGTCCGAATTCCGAATGTTATTCATTTATTATGCATTCATTCATTTGTTCAATATGTGTGTATGCATGTATATAAATATATATGTACATATATATGTACAAATACATACAATGAATTTACAGTTTTGAAGTAAATCAGTAATCACCATGTTCATTACTGCTATTTATACATGAGACTGGAGTTCAAAGAAGATAAGCCCCCAGAACAGAGTATAGTCATTAAATATAGATCTTTTTCCTTTTTTTACATTTTACATTTAACTCTGTTACAGTGTCTACACTGTAGATGTTTGAAGTATCAATTTTTAAACACAAATTTAATTTAAAGTTATCTAAACATATCCAATTCAAAATACTATTTAATGTGTTCCTGAATCTTTGGGTAAATCCAGAGTTTTTACAATGTGATTATTCTTCAGGTGTCTGCATTCAAATTTTCACAGCTGAATACAGGGACTATAGGGTATTCAGTCAGTATCAGTTGCATTGATGCTATGGAAATGCAACCAGTAACATGACTATGAGACAAAATTATATTAACTCTTTACATTTGGTTTAGGAAGACACAATGACTGGATATAACTTAGGAACTATGTATTAGGTTAACATACAGATATCTTTTTAAATTAGAGTGAATGATCTAGAAAATTGAATATTTTATTCATGTTTTATATAAATGAAATTTTGGCATAAATTAAAAATATTTTCCAAAATACATTTGATAATTTCTAAATCATTTCTAATTCTCCTGATTTTATTATCCAAGGTAATAGCCAGAAATTTTAGCTTTTTCTCAAGTAAAATATTTTGATCTCTCCAAAGCTGCCACCACTTTCCTGGAATTCTTTGGGTCATCTCTACACACTCTCTCAATACGGAGAGAAAGGGAGAATAGGAGAAAGGAGAATGTAAAAGATCAGTGCTGTAATCTTGCTTGGCTATTTGATTTTGGAGCATTTCATACACTCAGAATCAACTATGCCTGTGCCTCTATGAGCACATTTCAGATTATTGAAACATGACTTATTTAACATCACCTTGGCTGCTGAAATAAAGGGGCAGAGATCATTGAGGTCATGTTTCCAGGCCCAGTACAGAAATTTTAGTATCATCAGATGGTACTTCTAGGTGATAGCCATAGACAATGCTGTTTCCTACTGCAAATTATCTCTTCCACAGGTTGTTCACTTATTTTTATTTACTGCTATATTTTTGATGCTACACATTGCCCAGGCCTTCATCACTGTAGTGTGATTACTCTGTAAAGGGCATTTTCCGTGGTCATGCAAAATTAATACACTAAAATAGTTTAAATACTTTTAAGCCAGGTATAAGCAGTGGGGTAAAATATCACCCATTGAGACTAACCCTGGAGTTGAGGTTGTAAACATTGCTAATGCATTTCTCATGTTTGTGTCTATCATTCAAAAAGTGCTGGATTTGGGGCACCTGGGTGGCTCAGTGGGTTAGGCCTCTGCCTTTGGCTTGGGTCATGATCTCAGGGTACTGGGATCAAGTCCCGCATTGGGCTCTCTGCTCAGTGGGGAGCCTGCTTCCTCCTCTCTCTCTCTCTCTGCCTGCCTCTCTGCCTATTTGTGACCTCTCTCTGTCAAATAAATAAATAAATTCTTTTTTTTTTTAAAGTGCTGGATTTGCTACAGATGGGCATGTTTTACTTTCAAATAAATATTTCTGTAGAATCTAATATTCCAGTCCCTTTAGCATATTCTATACTAAACTTACCCACTGACATATTCAAGGTAACTTTCTCATTTCCAGACATATTCATGGATTTATGCCATGGGCCCTACAGATATCTGAGACTGTATCAGTGTTATATAACATCTAGCATACACAGTGTATACAGAAAAACCACCAAATCCAAGTTGGAATTTAATTAATATACTTAACATATTTATTATATTCAGGACAAGATAATGTATTTGCATTAGGGATACTATTAAAGATGTTAGAACTTAATCTATTTGATAATGTAATGCAGGGATACATAAAAGGATTTTGGTACATACTGTACAATATTTGATGATTTGGGGGAAAAAGTCCAATATATATTTTTTTAATTCTGAAATAACCAGTAAGGCCAAGATGTAACATCAAAAGCATATTCTTAAAAAGGATGTGGAAAGTGCCACCTGATAAACAACCCAGGTTTCTTTAAATGGGAAAGTACTTGTACACCATTATGTAACCCTAAACCATGCTTTTGAAAATTTTGACTTCTCTGAATTGTGATAAATTCACAGTGCCTTATCTTCAAATGCAGACAATAAAATGCACCCTGATGAAAATACAAAAATGTTTACCTTTAATGGAATTTTAGTCCCAGAAATGAAAATAAATGTGCTTTGTGTTAATACACAGCTTATACTATCTCCAATACATATGGTGGAGAAGAGTTCTATATACTATAGAATTGTAACCATTATTATACTTGTTTATAGTCACACCAGTTTAAAGACACAGATATTCAATCATCTGGACTGTTAATTTGTGTTTGACACATTCAGATTTCTTTGTAGTCTACTTTTAGTACCTATAGCAGCTCAGTACTATGAAGGCTTAAGTTTAAACTTACAAGTAAATTAGAAAATCAAACACTATATATTTTAAAGAAGTTATTCTTCTCACCATTTCTAACTTCTTTTTTTAATCTTTCTTCCTTCTTTGACACAAAGTTTTTATTTACTCTGGAAAAGCAACCAAAAGACTTTAAGTTTGCAAATGATCTATAAATACTTCAAATATATTTTCATTAACTATTTACAGTGTTCAAATCACAAGTCTGTTAATAATTAGTTAGAGGTGATGAAACGTACCAGGAACTATCTGGACGTAAATGTGATAAATTATTTGATTATTTTATACAAAGAAGTGCCCAGTGTCTGTTGGCTTTGGAATTAATTCTATGTTCAAATTCCCTTTTGTCATGTATCAGCTAAATAATCCTGGACAAATTATGTAACTTCTCAAGGATAAATGTCTCGTCTGTAAAGTAGGAATAATACATACTTACTTCACCATATTGTTATATGTTTTGTGACTCCTTGTTATTCTAATATGTTTCAAGTAATTTCAGTGTTCTAAAAAATAAATTCCTCTTGGGATTTAGTAAATAAAGCAAATATCTTAGGTAGATATTCAATTATTCTTCATAGGCCTTCCAAATTAAAAAAAATAGATTATTAATCCTAATTACTTGAGCACTCAATTCTCACTGGGGCTTCAAGTGACAATCCCAGATCAAACTTAAGGGGGAAAACTTGTTTTAGATTATTCAGATTATTTAAAGTTTTATTTGTATATGTTTTACTATTACATAAGCAATATGCATGCACCATTGGAAAAACAGTAGAAAGTAAAGAGAAGTTAAAAATAATTACCTCTAATTCTATCACACTGCTTATATTTTGAAGTATATATGTCATGATATTTTATGCACATGAATAAACCACACTTTTAAAAGTAGAATATTATTCCTAGTTTTATAATTATTTTAATTTACTTATATGTGCTAAACATCTCTTCATGACAATAACCATGTATGTATGTAATAATTATAATGACTTCAGAGTATTCCACTGCATAAACCAAATTTTATTTATCAATCCCATTTAATGGGATATTTGCATTGCTTTATTTTTACCTGATCAGTCTCATGATAAAGACATCTGAATTTTTGTACGATTATTCTATTACTTCCCTCAGGATAAATTTCTAACATTAGAATTTCTTATGTCAAAGGCTATATATCTTTTTAGCTTTCATTATACTTTGACAAAATCCTCCAAAGTATTTTGGGTTGAAGAATGCCTCTTTCTATACTCTCTTTCTATACTGAATTTTAATTTTAAAAAAATTTTCTGTATGTGAAATATCTTGCTTTACTCATATGTCTTTTATTACTACTAAGGTTCATATTTACACATATCTTACTTGGCCACTGTCTTTTCCTATTATATGAAATGCCATTTCTCATCCACATGAGCCATTGCTCATTTTTTCAGTTGAGCATTTTTTTTGTATTGCATAACAAAGAAATTTTTATGTGTGAATGTTGATAATCGTTTACCTATTTAAATGTTACAAATGTTTCCTCAAGGTTTACCCCCCTCTTAAGTTTACTTATTGTAGTTTTTGATATGTGGATATTTTCAAATAATACGTATCAATTTTGTTATGGTTTTTATCATTAAATTTTCCTTAATGCTAAGATGACATATATGTAGTGGGGAACTCCAAGTCTCCTTGAGCTTTAGATTCAAAGTTTGTGTGTGTTCCTCAGCTCCCACAGTGGGAGGGCACATCCTTTATGCCCCCAAGGCTCCACTGCTTCCCCATCATAACATTTAATAAGCTATACTACTAATGTCTGTTTACTTTTCTGTCTCTACCTGATCATAAGCTCCTTGAGATTATGAACAGTCTCACTTATATCTTGGCAAAAATTAGAACTTCGTTAAATTAGGTGTCTCAGTTATTGTCATACAGGCACTCGTATCTTATAACTAAACTTGCCGGCATATTGTATTAACCCAGTGTTATTGGTACAAATTTTCTGTTATATAAGTTCTTAATACCATGCTCTTCTTTAAAACAGATGTCATAATTATAATACTCATATAGTTTTGCAATTTTTTGGTTAATATTTGTTGCTTCTTTAGAGACAAATCAAGTCTGTTTTGTACATTATTGGATCACCATTACATTTAACTATCATAGGTATAGAAAAATAATTGAGAATTGTAAATGAACCAATAAATAATATAAGGTTTATGACCAAGGATATCTAGACAAAACATATTCTCTACTGCTCTTTCTTGAAAACAATTTAAAATATTTTAGTATTTCTATCCATATTATAGTAGGAAAAACTATATGATAGGAAAGACCATGAAGGAAATTTTTGGGTTGATTTTTCTTTCATCATTATGTCATATTGAAATAACTCAAGGGACATATAATATTTAAATTTTAAAATAACCATCAATGGCATGCTATCAAACACTTTATAGCCAAAGCGTTTTACTTCAAGTTGCCAATGAATTGTCTTATTTTATTTTTATCATGAACGCATTGTATGTATATGTTTATATACATATAAAGTACAAGGCCAGACAGGAGAATAATAAAAACATGGAAGACATTTTCAGTTGGATGACATTTTAGTTCACAAATTTGAATAAGACTGAATCCAGTTATGCTAAATAACTAGTGGTACCTCTCAGCACCTGTTCAGTCTCCTAAATGCATTCAACCTTTGCTTCTGGGTTCTTGAGAATAACACAGGTTTGTGATGGGAGGCAGATGTGACTGGATGTTGATGTGGCTATACAAGCTATTCTAGTGAATCCTCAAGGGTAAAAAATGTACAACCTTGAAGATGAACTATAAAGATGGCAAACATTTGTGTAAGGCCATGGAAAAATATTTTAAAATTTATAATGAAGAAAGTCAATGCCATATTTATTTGTCAGTCTTTTAGCCTGATAGGTGACAACATAATCAAATTGGGTTTATTCACAGCCTTTAATAACATATAGAAGATTAAGAGTATGTTAAACTCATTTGTAGTAAACTAAAAATGTGCTCTAATTAACAGAAGAATACAGTAGGTCAGATGCTAAGGTCAGTATCTCTGGCCTCAAATCTCGGTTCTACTTCTATATTGTATCAGTTATTAGCTATAGGAATTTAGACAAGTCCCTCAGGTTCTAGGTTTTCTTGTATAAAATGGTGTTTATAATACTATTAATAATATTTTCAATTAATTTTTGAGACTCTTCATGCTAATCATTACCACAGTGTACATTAAAACACCCAATAACTATTACTAATTATTAAGATTGTATTATAAATAAAAACCTAAATTATAGGTTTTATTGGCATAGATTCCCCCCGTATCCTTCAAGATCCAGATCATAAGTCACTATTTTTACAAGATCTTTTTTACTCAGGGCAGATCTAATTGCTTATTCATTTGAGTTTCTATCTCTTTATGATTAGTTAATATAATATTTTATATATATAATATATAATATAATAAGATTAATTTGTTGGGTTACTACTCGAATAGTATTATAAGAGTATTCAAATAATACTATTTGAATAATAACCCAGTTACCATTCAAGTGGCCAGCATAAGACTCTTTAAATGGGATTGCTTGAGGAACAACAAGTATTCACAATTCATTAATTATTGAACTTTTCTTTTACTGATTGAAGCGGCCAGGCAAAACTGCTCAGGTTAATAAAGGAGATTTACAGTCTGTGTAGAAGATGAAAGATAGGAGGTGAGAGACTGGAGGTAGAAGAACAAATAAACCTGTAGAATTTTATTGTTTCTGGTATGTATCGTGTAATGTAAGTTCTCTTCCCCAATAAATCTTTAATAATATATCTATTTCTTATTAAAGCCTTATAAAGTTTTATGGATTTTAAGAGGAGTATAACAAAATACTCAGTGCATTCTGGATGATTCAAAGGGAGAAAGAAAACTTCCAATGAAAGTTCTGCCACCTGCCCATTTCTGAGGCTAGCCTATGAGTTCCAGCAGGTGGACCATATTGATCGCTGATACTTGCCAGAGCCTAAATAGGTGGGGGGATTATAAGAAAACATTTTATATGCCTTTAGCCTTTCCAAACTATGAAATCCTATCTTTCATTAACATTGTGAGCTTACCTTATAAATGCAGTCATATTACCCCCTTTAAAAGGAAGAGAGATTCTGGTAGTAATGATGTACCTAAATCTGACAACACATAAAAATAGAAATACCCGGGCGCCTGGGTGGCTCAGTGGGTTAAGCCGCTGCCTTCGGCTCAGGTCATGATCCCAGGGTCCTGGGATCGAGTCCCGCACCCGGCTCTGTGCTCAGCAGGGAGCCTGCTTCCCCCTCTCTCTCTGCCTGCCTCTCTGCCTACTTGTGATCTATCTCTGTCAAATAAATAAATAAAATCTTTAAAAAAAATAGAAATACCCATGATCACATACATATAGAAGAATATATTAACCTATTTATTATTTTTTATAAAGTTCTCCAAAAATTTAGGGTTTTAACATGGCATTCTAAAAACTGATTTTAGAGCCAGGATATATCAGATTATTTATGTGAAAAAATTACTAATTACACAATGATTTTCCAACATTTCTTAATTAAACAAATCATATATTTTCTTTGCCAGCTAAATATGATACATATTTTAGCTGAAATAATGAAGCTAAAACAAAATTTAAAGGCTCAGGAATGCCAAAGTGGGAAAAAAGAATAATAGGATTTGAGTAAAGGAGAATTAGGAAAACAAATCTAAAAACATTGCAATAAATGTATTACATATTTTGATATTTTCTAGGTATACTTTTCAAAATTAGGTCTAAAAATAGCCATTGCTCTTACTTCATGACCAAAACCAACTGGTGCCTACAATTAAAAACATGAGTACCTTTTGTATACTTAATTACATGTTGGCAGATTTGTCAATATATACACCCTTAATAATGTGAATAAACTTGCTAGATTGTGTTTCTTTTGCCTTATTTTCTATTTAAAGACCATGAGATTCAACAAGGATAGTTTTAGATACAACAGGAAGAAAACTGAGAAATGACCATTTATGTGACACCTCACTTGATCAAACTACACAACTCTAAATGATGTCTCATATGTGGCTCAACCATTTTGGTTGAACTTACTATTCACTAATGTGACCAGCTGTACTGTTTAGAGCTACAGAACTGAAGCTGATAAAAATCATTATCTCTGAGGAGCAAAAAAAAATTCTGGAGTCACTCATTTCTCAAACTCTATAAGATATTCTAGGAAGAGGGAGACAACTAGGAAGGGAAAGCATGAAAGTCATACATAGACTTTTAATGTTTCCATGGTCTATGCTTGAATATTCTAAGAATGTCTATGTCTGCATCCAACTGTGATGCTCTCTCTAATTTAAAGTTTTAAGATTACATAACTGAATGAAACTTTTCACATTTTTAAAGCTATTAGCTGCAGGAGAATTTTGTTGTTGTTTCTTCCCCTTTTCTTTTTCTTTCTTTCTTTCTTTTTTTTGGGGGGGGGGATCTTCACTCAGCTAGATCCTTTTTTATTAGGATCCTGTTGGCTGGCTTTGGGATGATGATAACAGAGTTCAGCCAGTTCAATCACCATATTTTGTCTGTCGTTTTCCTCTCATGCACTTAATGGCTGCTTTGTACAAGATGAAAGACACTTAATCCAAATCCCCCTTGAAAATGAACACAAATAAGTTCACATAGTCATAAATTAATAACAGGCAATCTTTCATTTCTACCTGCTTGTATCCTTTTGTCTGATTGCTCCATTAGTCCCTCTCCTCTGAAGTTTCAAATAAGAAAATATAATGCCACCTTTAAGTATAATTAGAATGGATAAATGAACAGAAAAGGAAGAAGCATTCTGAGTCATTAATTGTCCTAATGACAATTAGGCTCAACCTGGGAAACATGAATGATGAAAATGCTAAACAAAAGAGAATGTGCACAATATGCTTAGAAGCAAAATAAAAATCGTTGAAAAGCTTGCCCCACAGGGGGAGGAGTCAAGATGGTGGAGAAGTAGCAGGCTGAGACTACTTCAGGTAGCGGGAGATCAGCTAGATAGCTTATCTAAAGATTGCAAACACCTACAAATCCAACGGGAGATCGAAGAGAAGAAGAACTGCAACTTTAGAAACAGAAAATCAACCACTTTCTGGAAGGGAGGACTGGCGGAGAAGTGAATCCAAAGCGACGGGAAGATAGACCGCGGGGGGAGGGGCCGGCTCCTGGCAAGCGGCGGAGCAACGGAGCACAAAATCGGGACTTTTAAAAGTCTGTTCCGCTGAGGGACATCACTCCAGAGGCTTAACCGGGGTGAAGCCCACGCAGGGTCAGCGTGGCCTCAGGTCCCGCAGGGTCACAGAAGGATAAGGGGTGTCTGAGTGTCGCAGAGCTTACAGGTATTAGAACAGGGAAGCCGGCTACAGAGACAGAGCCGAGGAGTAAGCTCTAAACTCGGGGTTACCTTGAACCGGTCGCAGGCTCGGTCAGCTTGGAGCGCGGCCGGAGGCAGGGTGACGGGAGTAAATCGAGCTGTTCTCTGAGGGCGCACTGAGGAGTGGGACCCCAGGCTCTCGGCTCCTCCGGGCCGGAGACCGGGAGGCCGCCATCTTCATTCCCGCCCTCCGGAACTCTACGGAAAGTGCTCAGGGAACAAAAGCTCCCGAAAGCAAACCCCAGCGGATTACTCAGCCCGGCCCCTGGTAAGGGCGGTGCAACTCCGCCTGGGGCAAAGACACTTGAGAATCACTACAACAGGCCCCTCCCCGAGAAGATCAACAAGAAGCCCAGCCAAGACCAAGTTCACCTACCAAGGAGTACAGTTTCAATACCAAGGAGAGCAGCGTAATTCCAAAGGAGGAGAAAGCAAAGTACGGAACTCATGGCTTTCTCCCCATGATTCTTTAGCCTTGAAGTTAATTTAATTTTTTTTCTTTTTCAATTTATTTTTCTTCTTCTGCTAAATTTTTTTAACTTTTACCCTTTTCTTTTTTAACGTTTTTTTAACTAGTTTATCTAATATATATATATTTTTTTCCTTTTTATATTTTTTTCTTTATTGGTTTTTTTTTAATTGTTTCTTTTTTTTTTTTCTT
>NW_019154088.1:43615729-43639146 GCF_002288905.1 Enhydra lutris kenyoni | reverse complement strand
GTGGTGACACAGAAGCCTACAGTTAGGAAGAAGATCAGCCAATGGCAAACATGCAACATCTGAAGGGTAACATCAGAAGGCCTCTAAGTATTAAAGACCTAGCGCTGGCCAAATTAGCCATTATAGGCTGTTACATTTCAAAAGGCAGGGACAGGCATTGTCCAGCAGAGCAAGTTCAGAGAGAGAAGTGACTGATCCAGCCTTCTGAGAGGGACTAGGGCCAGAATACGTAGACAGGAGGCCTTCTCTCTTGTAACCATAAGGTCAGATCATTCTTCCACTTCAACACACCAGGGTTCAACAGAGGGAGGAGCAGAGAGAGAAAAAGAATATCTGAAAGATCTGGTTGTTTCACCAAAAAGTACTAAATAGCCACACTAAGGGTGATTAAAGCTCAAAGAGACTAACATACTTTAAAATTTCAGTTGAAAGTATATTTGTGTATTTTTACACCTCCATACAATACCCTCAATCCAGTTGAGTGGGCGCTTTTATTAATAATTAAATCAGGTATGGGGTGCCTGGGTGGCTCAGTGGGTTAAAGCCTCTGCCTTCGGCTCAGGTCATGATCCCAGGGTCCTTGGATCGAGCCCCACATCGGGCTCTCTGCTCAGTGGAGAGCCTGCTTCCCCCTCTCTCTCTGCCTCCCTCTCTGCCTACTTGTGCTCTCTGTCAAATAAATAAATAAAATCTTAAAAAAAATTAAATCAGATATAGAAAATAGAAAAAACACATTTTCTTTCTTGATATTTTTCAATAAAATTTGATCAAAAAAATATGATCCCATTATACTTCCTTTGCATGAAAAGCAATTGTACTAAAGTATATGGAAGTTGGTCTTATCTACAATATCAAAAGGCCACATACATTCTCACTTAGGAGTCTAAACAAATAAATAGTTTTTCTTAATACAAAGAAATAAAAGGAATAAGACAAAAAAAAAGTGGCGTGTCTTTCAATGAATGAATAATTAAAGTTATTTTGGTTATGAGTTGGTTTGGGGGAGTCTTGGGAAGGAGTGTTCTTTGTCTTAGACTGAGTCATAGCTTTTGGTTGTCATGTATATGTAGCATCCAAGGGACAAGAAAGCACTTCTCAGTGAAGCAAAGAGGACACATGGCAGCCAAGAAGAGATTAGTATGGTTTCCTAGGATTAGAATTTGCATGCAATTTGTAAGCAATGGGAACCCAAAGGCCAAGAGTGAACATTCGGTTCGCACCACTTAACATCTTAGTTTTCCCTAAAAAAGTCTAAGGAACACACACACAAAACCTCTTTTTAACTTTCTGTATTAGATATTGCTTAACAAATCTTTTCCCAGACAAAAGGGGATATCATATTTCCCATTTTTAATTAATTATAGCCTCTGACACATCTATAATCTAAAGCCAAGTATATGACAATCCATGAGGAAGGGGGGAGCAAGTAAGTATCCCAACATGACTATAATATAAAAATCTTAGCCAAAATTAGCCTAAATAACCATAAAATATCTCTAAACTTTAAGAAAAGTAAATAAAAACTGACAAAGATAAAGTTTTGTGTTGGTAATTGTTTCTTTTACTAAACACACAAAATATGTTTCCTAAACTGTCATATAGAATATATATAATTTGGGGTCTGAATATTTTTAATTAAAACTCAAAATTATACCATGAAATGGATACAGATTTAATCAAATAATGCTGATGTAATTTTAATAGGGACAAAAATTTAATACACTCACAGATATAATTTCAAAGGTAAGGCATTAGTATTCATTGAATATACAAGCTAAGAGAATATAAATTTTCCAGTGTTTAAGACATGAGTGTTGGAGTTAATGTAGAGCATGAAATCATCCATAATACCTGGCTTGTCGAAATTTAACACAGGCCACTGGAGGCAAAGGAAGGTTTTGGAGAAGGGTATAGGCCTTTGGAATGCTGGGGCCTGCTGACCACTCTGCCTGCCATAGGAATGGCAGGGAAGCGGTTGCCTTCCTAAAACTTTCAGAGCCCAAGCAACCACCCTGTGATCTAAGAGATATATGCATTGTCCCTTAGGCTATAATTTACCAGAACTCATAGAACACACAGATTAGTATATCATTATCTTTCCTGTAAACAGATCCTCTTATTAAGACACCTTGTCACACATCACATGCTTGAGAAAGAGTGATAAGGATTTGTGATTATCCTGAAGGACCAATAAAAGTGGGAGCAAAGAAGAGCAAAGAGTTTTCATCTCTGAGCATTGACCCCCTTGACTTCTTCTCCTCTTCACAGCAAAGTTTGGAGTAGTCTTTCATTTGTTGGTACAAGGACTGCTGACCATTCTCAGCTGGAGAGAAACATAATAATGGCTATATAGGAACATCTGGTCTTCAGAGCTGAGTTTTAGAGAGAGTTCATCAGGCCTTACTGGGATACAGATTTTAGGTACATCTTTTTCATGGTTTACAGTTTCAGGATTCCCCAAAGAATTAGAGCAAATTTAATAGACTCGTGAGAAGTTTAAGAATAGGTGTTAAGATCTGTGGTAGCCATGTCTCCATCAGAAGCTGGGCAATAGACCGTGGAAGTGAGATGGCAGAGAAGTAGGAGACTGAAATATCATTAGGTCCCTGGAAGTCAGCTAGATAGTTATCAAACTATTCTGAGAAATAGAAGATAGAAGAGAAGAAGAGCAGCAATTCTAGGAACAGAAAATTAACCCTCTTCTGGAAGGTAGGATGTGCAGAAAAGTGAATCTGAAGTGAAAGGAAGATAGACTGTGGGGGTAGGGGCCAGCTCTCAGGAAGCGGTAGAGAAGTAGAGCACAAAATCAGAACTTTTAGAAGTCTGCTCCACTGAGGGACATCACTCCAGAGGCTAAGCAGGGGTGGAGGCTTCATGACAACAGTGTGGTCTCAGGACCCATGGGGTCAGAGAAAGACCAGGTGTATCTGAGTGTGGCACAGCTGCCAGGTATCAAAGTGGGGAAGACAGAGCCGAGGAGTGGGCTCTCAGATCAGGATTACCTTAAAAAAATGATCCAAGGCATAATCGGGTCACTGGTCTTTGAGCAGGGACTCCACAAGTGGCAGATATGGAGAGACCCCCTCCTTACTCCTCTGGGAGGGGCAGCGCAGGAATGTGCTAGAGGAATCTGCTGGGTTTGGAGACTCCAAATGGGGCTGTGCACCAGAGATAGAAAAGCTCAGTCACAGGCCAGGTGAGCTCAGAGCATAGCCAGAGACCAGGGAGATGGGAGGGATTGACTCCTCACTAAGGAGTGGGGCCCTGAGCTCTCAGCTCCTCCACACTGGAGATTGGGAGGCTGCCATTTTCATTCCCAACCTCCAAAGTGTTATGGAAAATGTTCAGGGAACAAAAGCAACTGAGACAAACCTGAGCAGATTACTTAGCCTGGCCTCTGGCAAGGGAGGTGAAATTCCACCTCGGGCAAAGACATTTGAGAATCATTGCAACAGGCCCCTCCCCCAGAAGATCAGCAAGAACATCCAGCCAAGACCAAGTTCACCAATCAACAAGAACTACGCAACTCCAGACCTAGGGGAAAGCAACACATAGAATTCAAGGCTTTTTTACCATGATCCTTTAGTCTTGTAAAGTTAAATTTTTTTAATTTTATTTTTTTCTTATTCTTTTTTTTAAACTTTTCCTCTTTCTTCTTAATGTTTTTTAAACTATTTTATGAACAATACCTTTTTTTAAAAAACTTTTAAAATTTTCATTGTTTATAATCATACATTATCCCTTCTTTTTTTTTTAAAGATTTTATTTATTTATTTGACAGAGATCACAAGTAGGCAGAGAGGCAGGCAGAGAGAGAGAGAGAGGTGGAGGCAGGCTCCCTGCGGGGCAGAGAGCCCGATGCGGGGCTCGATCCCAGGACCCTGGGATCATGACCTGAACTGATGGCAGAGGCCTAACCCACTGAGCCGCCCAGGCGCCCCACATTATCCCTTCATTGTATTTAACCTTGTTTTCTGTATACATACAGTTTTTTTTTTTCCTTTAAAATTTTGGGATACAATTTCTTCTAATAGATCAAAATATATCCTAAATCTAGCACATTGCTTTGTTCTAGTCTCCAGACTGGTCACAATCTCTCCTCTTTTTCTTTTTTTCCCCTTTTCCAAACAACTTATCTAATCAATTTGTTTCTTAGAATCTTTTTAAATTTTCAACTTTACAGTCATATTCCATCACTTCATCATACTGACCCTAATTTTTGTGTATATATATATATATATATATGTTTTTCTTTCTCTAAAATTTTGGGAGGCAGTTTCTTCTAAGAGACCAGAATACAACCAAAATCAAGTGGGTGGCTCTATTCTATTCACCAGTTTAATATATATATTTTTTTTCATTTTTAGGTTTTTTATTTTTATATATTACCCCTTCCTTCTCCCCCCAGTTTTGGTCTTTTCTGATTTCATTAGTGTATATTTTTCTGGGGTCCTTTCCACCCTTTTAATTAAGTTTCTCATTCATATATTCTCATCTTGATAAAATGACAAGGCAGAAGAACTCACCACGAAAAAAAGAAGAGGCAATACTAACAGCTAGGGACCTAATCAATACAGACATTGGTAATGTCAGAACTAGAGTTCGGAATGACAATTCTCAAGGTGCTAGCGGGGGTTAAAAAAGCATGGAAGTATATTAGAGATTCCCTTTCTGGAGAAATAAAAGAACTAAAATCTAACCAAGTTGAAATACAAAAAGCTATTAATGAGGTGCAATAAAAAATGGAGGCTCCTACTGCTAGGACAAATGAGGCAGAAGAGAGAATTAGTGATATAGAAGACAAAATGACAGAGAATAAAAAAGCAAAAGACAGACAAACAACTACTGGACCAAGGGGGAAGAATTCGAGAGATAAGTGATACCAAAAGGTGAAACAATATTAGAATAATTGGGATCCCAGAAGAAGAAGAAAGAGAGAAGGGGGCAAAAGGTATATTGGAGCAAATTACAGTAGAGAATGTCCCTAATATGGCAAAGGGAAAAAGCATCAAAATCCAGGAGGCACAGAGAACCCCCCTCAAAATCAATAAAAATAGGTCCATATCCCATCATCTAATATTAAAACTTACAAGTCTCAGTGACAAAGAGAAAATCCTGAAAGCAGCTCAGAACAAGAGATCTGTAACATACAATGGTAGAAATATTAGATTGACAACAGACCTATCTA
The DNA here is from genome assembly GCF_002288905.1 of Enhydra lutris kenyoni. Taxonomy (NCBI): domain Eukaryota; kingdom Metazoa; phylum Chordata; class Mammalia; order Carnivora; family Mustelidae; genus Enhydra; species Enhydra lutris. Next base: position 43,633,958 of record NW_019154088.1, on the reverse strand, counting down.
CAGAGACCTGGCAGGCCAGAAAGAAATGGCATGATATATTCAGAGCACTAAAGGAGAAAAATATGCAGCCAAGAAAACTATATCTAGCTTGGCTGTCATTGAAAATAGAAGGAGAGATAAAAAGCATTCAGAACAAACAAAAATTAAAAGAATTTGCAAACACCAAAACAGCCCTAAAGGAAATATTGAAAGGGGTCCTCTAAGCAAAGAGAGAGCCTAGAAGTAACAGACCAGAATGGAACAGAGACAATATACAGCAACAGTCACCTTACAGACAATACAATCACACTAAATTCATATATTTCAATAGTTACCCTGAATGTAAATGGCCTAAATGCCCCAATCAAAAGACACAGGGAAACAGAATGGATGAAAAAAAAAAAAAAAAAAAAGACCCATTGATATGCTGTCTACAAGAAATCCATTTTAGACCCAAAGATACCTTCAAATTTAAAGTGAAGCTTTAGAAAACAATTTACCATGTTAAAGGACATCAAAAGAAAGCTAGGGTGGTGATGCTTATATCAGATAAATCGGATTTTAAGCCAAAGACTATAATAAGAGATGAAGAAGGACACTATATCATGCTCAAAGGGTTTTCCAGCAAGAAGATCTAACAATTTTAAATATCTATGCCCCTAACATGGGAGCAGCCAACTATATAAACCAATTAATATCAAAATCAAAGAAACACACTGACAATAATACAATAATAGTAGGGGACTTTAACACCCTCTCTCTGAAATGGACAGATCATCTAAGCAAAAGATCAACAAGGAAATAAACGCTTTAAATGACACAGTGAACCAGTTGGACATCACAGATATATTCAGAACATTCCAACCCAAAGCAACAGAATACATATTCTTCTCTAATGAACATGGAACACTCTCCTGAATAGATCACATCCTGGGTCAAAAATCAGGTCTCAACTGGTACCAAAATATTGGGATCATTCCCTGCATATTTTCAGACAACAATGCTTTGAAACTAGAACTCAATCACAAGAGGAAAGTTGGGAAGAACTCAAATACATGGAGGCTAAAGACCATCATACTAAAGAATGAATGGGTCAACCAGGAAATTAAAGAAGAATTGAAAAAAGTCATGGAAACGAATGAAAATGAAAACACAACTGTTCAAAACCTTTGGGACACAGCAAACATCATCCTGAGAGGAAAGAGGAAAGTATATAGCAATACAAGCCTTTCTCAAGAAACAAGAAAGGTCTCAAGTAAACAACCTAACCGTACACCTAAGGAGATGGAGAAAGAACAGCAAAGAAAACCTAAACCCAGCAGGAGAAGAGAAATCATAAAGATCAGAGCAGAAATTAATGAAATAGAAACCAAAAGAACAATAGAACAAATGAATGAATCTAGGACTGGTTCTTTGAAAGAATTAATAAGATTGATAAACCCCTGGCCAGACTTCTCCAAAAGAAAAGAGAAAGGACCCAAATTAATAAGATCATGAATGAAAGAGGACAGATCAAAACCAACACCAAGGAAATACAAACAACTATAAGAACATATTTGAGCAATTCTATGCCAGCAAATCTGGCAATCTGGAAGAAATGGATGCATTCCTAGAGACATATAAACTATCACAGCTGAACCAAGAAGAAATAGAAAACCTGAACAGACCCATAACCAGTAAGGAGATTGAAACAGTCATCAAAAATCTCCAAACAAACAAAAGCCCAGGGCCAGATGGCTTCCCAGGGGAATTCTATGAAACATTTAAAAAAGAATTAATTCCTATTCTTCTGAAACTGTTCCAAAAAATAGAAATGGAAGGAAAATTTCCAAGCTCATTTTATGAGGTCAGCATCACCTTGGTCCCAATACAAGACAAAGACCCTATCAAAAAGGAGAATTACAGATCAATATCCTTGATGAACACAGATGCAAAAATCCTCACCAAAATACTAGCCAGTAGTATCCAACAGTAAATTTAAAAGATTATTCACCATGACCAAGTAGGAATTATTCCTGGGTGCAAGGCTGGTTCAACATCTGCAAATCAATCAATGTGATACAATACATTAATAAAAGAAAGAACAAGAACCATATGATACTCTCAATAGATACTGAAAAAGCATTTGACAAAGTACAGCATCCTTTCTTGATCAAAACTCTTCAAAGTGTAGGGATAGAGGGCACATACCTCAATATCATCAAAGCCATCTATGAAAAAATCCAATTGAGTATCATTCTCAATGGGGAATACTGAGAGCTTTTCCCCTAAGGTCCATTATCACCACTGCTATTCAACATAGTACTAGAAGTCCTAGCCTCAGTAATCAGACAACAAAAAGAAATAAAAGGCATCCAAAGCAGCAAAGAAGAAGTCACTCTTTGCAGATGATATGATACCTTATGTGGAAAACATAACCTAAAAGACTCCACTCCAAATCTGCTAGAACTCAAACAGGAAAGTGTCAGGATATAAAATCAATGCACAGAAATCAGTTGCACTTCTATACACCAACAGCAAGACAGAAGAAAGAGAAATTAAGAAGTCAATCCCATTTAAAATTGCACCCAAAACCATAAGATACCTAGGAATAAACCTAACCAAAGAGGCAAAGAATCTATACTCAGAAAACTATGAAATACTCATGAAAGAAATTGAGGAAGACACAAAGAAATGGAAAAATGTTCCATGCTCATGGATTGGAAGAACAAATATTTTGAAAATGTTGATGCTGCCTAAAGCAATCTACACGTTTAACACAATCCCTATCAAAATACCATCCATTTTTTTCAAAGAAATGGAGCAAATAATACTAAAACTTATATGGAACCAGAAAAGTCCCTGAATAGCCCGAAGAATGTTGAAAAAGATGCCAAAGTTGGTGGCATCACAATTCCAGACTTCGAGCTCTACTACAAAGCTGAAATCATCGACAGTATGGTACTGGCACAAAAACAGACACATAGATCAATGGAACAGAATAGAGAGCCCAGAAATGGACCCTCAACTCTATGGTCAACTAATCTTCAACAGAGCAGGAAAGAATGTCCAATAGAAAAAAGACAGTCTCTTCAAAAAATGGTGTTGTGAAAGTTGTACAGCCACATGCAGAAAAATGAAATTGGACCATTTCTTCACACCACACACAAAAATAGACTCCAAATGGATGAAGGACCTCAATGTGAGAAAGGAATCCATCAAAATCCTTGAGGAAAACCCAGGCAGCAACCTCTTCGACCTCAGCCACAGCAACTTCTTCCCAGAAACTGCCAAAGGCAAGGGAAGCAAGGGCAAAAATGAACTATTGGGACTTCATCAAGATCAAAAGCTTTTTTTGCACTGCAAAGGAAACAGTCAACAAAACCAAAAGGCAGCTGACAGAATGGGAGAAGATATTTGCAAATGATATATCAGACAAAGGGCTAGTATCCAAAGTCTATAAAGAGCTTATCAAACTCAATACCCAAAGAACAAAAAATCCAATCAAGAAATGGGCAGAAGACATGAACAGACATTTCTGCAAAGACATCCAGATGGCCAACAGACACATGAAAAAGTGCTCCACATCATTTAACATCAGAGAAATACAAATCAAAACAACGAGATACCACCTCACACCAGTCAGAATGGCTAAAATTAACAAGTCAGGAAATGACAGATGCTGGCGGGGATGCGGAGAAAGGGGTACCCTCCTACACTGTTGGTGGGAATGCATGCTGGGGCAACCACTCTGGGAAACAGCATGGAGTTTCCTGAAAAAGTTAAAAATAGAGCTACCCTACGACCCAGGAATCACACTACTGGGTATTTACCCTAATGATACAAATGTAGCGATCCGAAGGGGCATGGACACCCAAATGTTTATAGCAGCAATATCCACAATAGCCAAACTATGGAAAGAACCTAGATGTCCATCAACAGATGAATGGATAAAGAAGAGGTGATATATATATATATATATATATATATATATATATATATATATAAATAAAATGGAATACTGTGCAGCCATCAAAAGAAATGAAATCTTGTCCTTTGCAATGACATGGATGGAACTAGAGGGTATTATCCTGAGTGAAATAAGTCAATCAGAGAAAGACAATTATCATATGATCTCCCTGATACGGAGAATTTGAGAGGCAATGTGGAGGGTTTGGGGAGTAGGGAAGGAAAAAATGAAACAAGATCAGATCAGGAGGGAGATAAACCATAAGAGACTCTTAATCTCAGGAAATAAACTGAGAGTTGCTGGGGGCAGGGGGGTAGGTAGAGGGTGGTTGGGTTATGGACATTTGGGAGGGTATGTGCTATGGTGAATGATATGAAATGTATAAGCCTAATGATTCCCAAACCTGGACCCCGGGGGCAAATAATACATTATATGTTAATAAAAATAATTTAAAAAAAAAGAAGCTTGTCAATATCCTGGATCTTTTGACTGCTTATTTGTTAAAAACTTAGTGTTAATCAATGTTCTTACTGTTTTATCTCCTACAAAGGAATCCAAGGAAGGTGTGATAAAATAAAATTAAAAAGGATGTTAAATGACATGTAATTCATACCCATGTTTCACCTCTTCCTTGAGTATCTATATAGGAATTTTGATGAATACCATTAAAAAAGGATAAGAGCCAAATTTATAATTAACTACATGAATCTTCAGCTAATAAGAGATTGTTATGGATGCAGTATGGCAGGAATTGATACTATATTTGACTTTGCCATAAACATAAGTCTATTTTAAAATCTCCTATTCTTTTTCATTTTGTAACTTTCATCTTAGTCACTCTCAACACATTGGATTGCTTTATTGGCTCTGAGCTCATGACTTATAAAGGAACCTACCTAAGCTGTTCATGGATACTATGTTTTTAGAAAGGTCAGTGTGTTCTGCATCTAAAAACTAGGCAGAAGCAACAGAAAAATAACTACTTTTAGAGATCCTTGTTAGGGGTAAAACTCTATGAATACGGACTCTTCTCACTTAGCTCTATTCTTTTGTATGGAATCCATTCCTTCAGTGTCTATTTGAATGTGTTTCATTTCTGTCCAGGGAAATTATAAGAATTGTTCAATATCTCCTCTTATTTCTAATTTCACTTATTTGAGTCTCATCTCTTTCTTAGTCTAGCTAAAGGATCATTAATTTTTATCTTCTCAAAGAACCAGCTTTCAGTTTCATTGATCCTTTCTATTTTTTCTGGTCTCTATTCTGTTTATTTTTGTTCTGATTTTTACTATTTCCTTCCTCATGTTAACTTTGGGTATAATTTTTTTCTTTTTCCAGTTCCTTGATGAGTAAAGTTAAGTTATTTGGGAACTTTCTAATGTCTTAATATATGCATTTATTGCTATAAACCTTCCTTCCAGAATTGCTTTTGCTGCATCCCACAAAATTTAATATATTATATTTCCATTTTCACTTGTTTCAAGATAATTTTTTATTTTCCTTTTGATTTTTTTTCTTTGACCCATTCATTGTTTAGCTGTGTGTTGTTTAGTTTCCACATAATCAAATATCTCCTCACTTTTGTTTGGATTTCTAATTCATGCCATTGTGACCAGGGAAGATAATTGGTATGACTTCAATCTTCTTAAATGTACTAAGATTCATTTTGCAGCCTACCATATAGTCTAATCTGGAAAATGTTCCATGTACAGTTGAAAAGAATATGTATTCTACATATTCAATGTATGTTGATTAAATTCCATTTATTCTAAAGCATGGTTCAATTCCAACATTTATTCACTTATTTTGTCTGGATATTCTATCTACTGTTGATAGGGAGGTACTGAAGTGCCCTACTATTATTGTATTGTTGTCTATTTCTCTTTCAAGATCTATTAGTATTTGTTTAATATATTTTGGTGTTCAGATGTTTGGAGTATATATATTTATGATTGTTATACCTTTTTGATATATTGACCCCCTTATTGTTATATAATAGCCTTCTTTGTCTCTTGTTACCATTTTTGGCTTGAAGTTTATTTTGTCTAATAGAAATATGGCTATACCAACTTTCATTTGGTAACCATTCGTTAACTATTCCCTTCCACCCCTTCACTTTGAAGCTCTGTTTGTCTTTGGAACTGAGATGAGTCTCCTAAAGGCAACATATGTTGGGTCTTGTTTTTTAAACCATCTAACCACTCTGTGTTTTTTCATTGGTATGTTATTGATAGATGAGAACTTACCACTGCAATTTTATCTTTTGTTTTCTGGATGTTTTCTACTTCCATTGTTTCTTTTTCCTTGTGCTTCTGTTTACTTTTTAAGGTACCTTTTAAGTTGGTGTTTCTCTGTGATGATTTGCTAAATTTCCCCTTTTTTGTTCCATGTCTTTGTTCTAGACTTTGGTTTTGTAGTTACCAGTAAGTTTGTTTAAAATGTCTCACCAAGAAAATAGTCCTTTCTCTGCTAATAGTAACTTACCTTCATTTACCTATACAGGTTTTGTCATTTTTTCCTCCCCTTATTTCTTGTCACAAACTATTCCTTTTTATTTTGTGCATTTACCAAATTGTAGTAGATATGTATATATTCAAAGGAAATGAAATTACTTTTGATGTTTATTCCCTTTAACTTTTACGCTATAAAATTTCATAACCTATTCTAAAATAGAGCTACAATTTTCTGATTCTGTCTATTTAAAACCTTCCTCAATGTTTTCATACTTTTGTCATTTTGTTTCAGGTAAAAGAGCTTCTTTCAACATTTCTTGTAATATAGGTCTAATGGTGGTGAACTCTCTCACCTTCTGTTTGTCTGAGAAAGGCTTTATTTCTTCTTCATATCTGAAGGATGACTTTGTTTGGTGAATAATCTTGGCTGGAAATTTTTAGCTTTCAATCCTTTGAATATACCACTCTCTCCTGGCCGTAGTTCCTGCTGAGAAATCTGCTGAGGGTCTAAGGCGGGGGGTTGGGGGTGGTCCTTTGTAGGTTAACTTTTTTCCCCTGGCTGCCTTTAAGATTCTTTATCATTAACTTTTGACAGCTTCATTATAATGTTTCTTGGAAAGAATCTTTTTGCATTGAAATTTTAAGGTGGCCTGTTATCTTCCAGTAACCATGAGTCTTATGTTGACTTTCCTAATGCACTCTGATATTCTCATAGAGTTTGCTCACTTTTCAAAACCTTAGTTCTTTTTTCTCTTCTACCTGAATCATTTTTAGATTCCTGTCTTCCAGATCACTTATTCTGTCTTCCATCTGATCTGTTGTATTACCAACTGATATTACAGAAATAGAGAATCTTAAGAGAGTATTATGAATAAATTACACAACATAGAAGAAATAGATACATTCCTAGAAACACACAATGTAGCAAGACTGAATCAGGAAGAAATAGAAAATTTGAACAGACCTATTATAATTCAATATATTCAGTCATTAATCAAGAAACTCCCAACACAGAAAACTCTAGGGCCAAACAGCTTCACTGGTGAATTCTACTAAACATTTTAAGAAGAATTAATACCAATCCTCCTCAAACTCTTCAAAAATACTGAGAAACAGGGAACATTTTCAAACTCATTCTATGAAACCAGCATTACTTTAATCCCCAAACCAGTAAGGATACCACAAAAAAAACTATAGAGTTATATCCCTGATGAATATAAATTCTCAACTAAATTTGAGAACATTAAAAGGATTATACATCATGATAGGTGAGATTTATCCCTGGGATGCAAAGATGGTTCAACATATGCAAATCAATAACAGCAATTTATGACACTGATAAAGTGAAAGCCAAAAATTACATTAGTATCTCAATTGATGCAAAAATTTTGACAAAATATAACATCCTTTCATGATAGAAACCCTAAATAAGGATATAGAAAGAACATGCCTCAATATAATACTACCCATATACAGTTAGCTCACTGCCACCATTACACTTAATGGAGAAAAATTGAAAAAGTTTCCTCTGAGATCAGGTACAGGATGAGGTTGCCCACTCTCACCACTCCTATTGAGAATAGCCCTGGAAGTCCTATCTAGAGAAATTAGGCAAGATAAAGAAATAAAAGGCATCCAAATTAAAAAGGAAGAAGCAAACTGTCATTATTTGCCAGAGATATGATTTTATATAGGGTAAATCCCAAAAAGTCAATCAAAAAACTATTGTAATTAATCAATGATTTCAGTAAAATGGTGGGTTACAAAATCGAATTACAGAAATCAATGGCATTCCCATATTAATGGTGAAGCATCAGGGAAAAAAAGAAAGAAAACTATCCTAGTCAAAATAGCATCAAAAATACTTTAGATATATAAAGTATACAAAATACAAAATATAAAAATAGCATCAATAAAATACTTTGGAATAAATTTAACCAAGGAAGTAAAAATCTGTACAATGAAAATCACAAGACTTTGCTGAAGGAAGTGAAAGAATACACAAACAAATGGAGAAACAACCTGTGTTCAGGATGGATCAGAAGAATTAATGGTTGGAAAATCCATACTACCCAAAGCTATCTACCGATTTAGTACAATCCCCATCAAAATATCAAAGGCATTCTTTACAGAAATAGAAGCAACAATCCTGAAATATATATGGAACCATATAGACTCTGAAGAGCTAAAGCAATTCTGAGACTAAAAGAAGAAAGCTTGAGATATCACACTTCCTGATTTCGAGCAATAGTAATAAAACAGTGTGTTACTGGCACAAAACTAGACACATAAACACATTAATGTAATCTGACTCCAACAGAACAGAATAGGGATCCCAAATTAAATATCAGAAATTACAGTCAAGTAATATTTGACAAAGGAGCCAAGAATATCCAATGAGACAAGGATAGTCTTCTCAACAAGTGGGGAAACTGGAGAAGCACTTGGTGTTACTCTCATTACTCTGAGCACCTGGGTAGTCAGTTAATGTATGGCCCAGAGGAAAATTAATGTCTATAGCTAGTGTCATGCAAATTGTTTCTTGGAAGAGGATAATCTGCTTTCTTGCCAAGAGGAGCAGTGCTGACCACCAACATGATTCTGGGTGAGGTGTGGGTCATGGGTCTCTCCAAAGCCCCTGTGCTTCGACAGTACCCCAGTTGCTACTTCAGTCACATCAGAATACAGTGTCCTACTTTAGAATTCACTGACTTAATGATATATTTTGGCAGTTATATATCATAAATTTTTCATTCAGGTATGGAAATTACTCCCAAATAAATGCTTGGCATAGGAAAAAAACAAGTACAGAATAATGAAATTGTACCTTTATCACACAACCCTCATACAAATTAATGCAAAATGAATAAAAATTTAACATAGAACTGATACCATAAAACTCCTAGAAGAAAACATAGGGAAGAAACTCATCAATAGTTACATTGACAATAATTTTTTTGGACATGATGTCAAAAGGACCAATAATAATAGCAAAAATCAACAAATTGGACTACATGAACTCAAAAACTTCTGCACAACAACAACAAAAAGTAACTAACAAAATGAAAAGTCACCTTACAAAATGGGAGGAATATTTTGCAAGCCATATGTTAGATAAGGGGTCAATATCAAAAATATATAAAGAATAACCTAATAACAAAAAAGAAACTGTCTGATTTTGAAATGGGCAGAAGAATAAAGACATTTTTCCAAATAGGACATAAAGGTGGCTAACAGGCATATGAAAAGATGCTCATAACTAATTATTAGGGAAATATAACCAAAACCACAATGAGGTATAACACTTCTTAGAATGTCTTATCATCAAGAACACAAGAAAGAGCAGGTGCTGGCAAAGATGTCGTGAGAAGGAACCCTTATACACTCTTGGATGAGAATGTAAATCAGTCCAACCACTTTGGAAAACAATATGGAGGTGCCTCAAAAAATTAAAAATAGATCTACTATGTGATCCAGCATTCCTACTCCACTTCTATGTATACATACGCCCAAAGGAAATGAAAACAGGATTTCAATGAGATATATATATACACAACCATGTTTGTTGCAGCATTATTCATAATAGCCAAGATATGGAAACAACCCAGATGTCCATCAAAAGATGAATGAATTAAACAGATGTGGTATAAATATACAATGGAATATTATTCAGTCATGAAGAAGAATATCCTGCCATTTGTGACAACATGGATGGATCTTGAGGGCATTAGGCTTAAGGGAAATAAGTCAGAGAAAGACAAATACTGTACGATTCCACTTTTATGTGGTAACTAAAGAAACATCAAACCCATACAAAAAGAAAAAAACAAGCAGTAAAATAGTGGATATTGGGGACTTGGGGGGGAATGGAAAGATAAGACTGATTGCATTTAAGGGTACAAACTTTTGTAATGAGTAGTAAGTGAGCCATACTGATTTAATGCACAGTATAATGAATATAGTATAGTAATACTATATTATAAAGATGTAATATGATAAATATTGCTTAAATGGCAATTGCACTACAACATATAAATGTACCAAAGCTACTGGATTTACACCTTAAATTTACCAATTATAACATGTCAACTTATCAAATAATAAAAAAAAATCATTCAAACCTTTCTCTTAGTGTTAAAGTAGAAAATTCTTAAAGGTTTTATGTGTAGGGGCACCTGGATGGCTCAGTGAATTAAAGTCTCTGCCTTCAGCTCAGGTCATGATCCCAGGGTCCTGAGATCGAGCCCCACATCGGGCTCTCTGCCAGCAGGGAGCCTGCTTCCTTCTCTCTCTCTCTCTGCCTACTTGTGATCTCTGTCAAATAAATAAAATCTTAAAAAAGAAAAAAAATATTTTATGTGTAACACAGCAAGGAAACCAGGTAGCCAGGAATCTAGCATTAATGTAATCTGACTCTATATTCTATTTAGTGTCGAATAAAGAGCTTCAGAGTTTATAGTGACCAATATTTTAAAAGAAACTAAGTTAAAAAGCTGTACTAAGTTGTATCTATTTGCAACAAATGACAGCATTGGTATATGGCAGAGACTTGGAACACGCAGAAGCATACAGATCATTACAATATGATTGTCTTAGTCATACTTGGAGAAAAATATTCCTCTATTCATGTGTTTTATAATTTTTTGAAAAGGTTACAATATTTACACATTCAAACAAATAAGAATAACAAATTTTAACATGTATCTTATAAGAAAAATATACTAAGATATGTTATAGTTTCTTAAGCTATAGAAACAATGATCAGTTTTTAATTAAGTGTATTAGATTTGAAATTTCTCTCTGAAATACCTATTGCTAAAAGAAAGGAAAGGGCAGCCTAATTAACTCTCACCTAGATGGAGTATACATTGACATAATCACTTTGGAAAATTCTTTGATAGACATTATTAAAGATGAACATATGCAAACTATGACCCAGAAAATTCTGCTTTCAGGTATATATCCAACAGAAATGTGAACATATGTTCACCAAAAGACATGAACACAAACGTTTAGGGAATCAGCATTTGTAATAGTTCCAAATATGAAACAATCTAAATTTTCATCTATAGTAGAAAACACAAAACAGTTGATGTTTTCATACACTAAAATACTATATAGCAATGAGTGAACTAAAACTAAATACAATAACAGGAATAAACCTCACAAACACAAGCTTGAATGAAAGAAGCCTGATTCCCCTTCCCCTTACCCCAAAAAAAGTAAATGACTCCAACACATAAAGTTCAAAGGCAGGTCAAACTAATCCATGATATTAGAAGTCAAGATATAGGTTTTCCTTCATACAGAATCAAAAAGGAATTGGTGAAAGGCATAACTATAAAGAGAGAGGAAGGGGCTTCCTGTTTTGATAATATTCTCTTTCTTCTTTATCTGGATGCTGGTTATATGAGTTCACTTTTATAAAAATACCTTGAGATGTACAGTTACGTGTATTTTGGGAGGCAGATGTTATATCTCAATAAGATTTGCATTAAATAAAGACTTCATCTACATATATAGTCATAATTCCTACAGATCATGGAATAGATACCACTTTTAAGTATTTGGCCTGATATAAGAATAAATTCAGAAAATTTCAGTTGGCTGAGGAAAACTTTGACATTATCAAATTTGATATTTACTCTCCTCTAACAACACATTTGCCCTAGCACATCCCCAAAATGTCTATGGTACATATGCAAAAGTACACACACTTACACCTTGAAAGTACAGTCAATTGTAATCCAGCAGACACACATTTCTATTATTTTCAACTTATTCAGTTCTTTTTGCTCCTTACCAAGCAAACTTGCCATGTGGCTTATACTAATTTAAATTAACTAAAATACATTAGACTGTTAATAAATATCTGTGTTTGAAGAAAAAAATTACAATACCATACCTTACCTTCTACTATTACAGATGTGTTATAACTAACAGAAAGGATAATGTCTCTAGCATTTAATATTTCCTTTTCTTATCCCACTTCACCGGTAATAAACAAGGTTAGAATAACAAGCAGGAACCACTTTATGAAGGATCCATGTAGCAAGTCAAAGAATATCTTTGTATTGAAAGTAATTTTCCAAAGAGCATATGACAGACAAAAGGTGGACTAGGATGTTAATCTTAGTCTGGTTCTGTAATTCATGCTTTTAACCATCATGACCATACTGCACTGCATTTTAGAAAGAGGGGATGGATAGAGCTTCAGAGAGAGAGAGTTGGACTAGATTGTCGAAGCTCTTGCCAAAGAGATAATGAAATCCTCTGTGGAGAAGGAAACCCTGAGACAAAGAAACAAGATCAGGATAGACAAGGGTTCCGCCTCAGATCTTTGATTCACTAGCTGTGCATCCTTGGATCAGTAATTTAATCACACTGTCTCCACTAGTTGTCTGTAAATAAAAGTAATAATGTTTAAGCTCATGGATTTGCCATAAAATTAAGAGAGGGAATGTTCTTTTACAATATCTATACCACTAATTTGGATATAGACATCATGACTCAGCTTCCTTAGAACATGAAGTTCTCAAGTATATGTTTGAAATACAAATCTGTTCAAATAACATGAATACATGAACTGGAAATAAAAATTTTAGAGCAAGCCAGTACCATTATATGGACTCAATGTATTTCCACCAATATTACAGAGATTAATATTTCTAAGTAAAAAAAAAAGAGCTTCATCAGAAAATAATGGAAAGACTTTGAAGATACCAGCACTAGAGCAATTTGACAGGTATATCTGATTTTTCTTAAATATAACGCTTGCATGATTTTTAAAGACAATATGATAATACAAACTATGAAAGCCATACTGAAGTTTAATAATGTAAAATAAAACCACAAATCATAAACTCCCTGAATCTTTTTCAAATAAAAAATTGTGGGTAGTAAGTACTCAAATCAGAAGCATAGATATGGTAAGACACATAGATTGTAATCATGGAAAATTTTAAAATACTTTAATTTCCTTATCTGAACATCTTTAAAAGTAGACTCTATCTATCAGAGATTCATCCTGAATAAATTAAGGCAAAAGGAAAAATTCAACCTACACAACTGACCAAAGAAGTGTATATCTCTATTAGTCTTTGATAATATATTCACTTTTCTAATAGTAAGCTATTTGAGTTTCCATTTCTAATCTAAAGTAGGATTGAAGAAAGGTCAAATAAGTAATGCTGTTAAAAACAACAGGTATGGTATTTCCAACACTAATGCTTTGCTTCTGCTTTCAGTAAGGTTTATAACAACCACATGAATTGAGGACACAGCATAACTATTTTATATACTACTATTCTAGAAAAAAGTTATAGCTAGACATACAGGCTGGAAAATTAATAAACAGCTGCCATTAGAAAATATTACCTATGGAGTCAAGATATTACAGATGAGTTGCTCTGTGCAAGATATTAATTTATACCATGTTTCTTTTTACTACATTTTAGAATATTCTCCTTTGGAGAATGAATTTTTATTCCCAAGTGTCCTTTCTTTCCATGTGTTATAAATACTTTCCATTGGGGTGCTTGGGTGCTTCAGTCAGTTAACCATCTGCCTTCGGCTCAACTCATGATCTCAGGATCCTGGGATAGAACCCCTGTTAGGCTATCTGCTCAGTAGGAGTCTGCTTCTCCCTCTGTTCCTTACCCTGCTTATGCTCTTTCCTTTTCTCTCTCTCTCTCAAATAAATAAATAAATCTTTAAAAAAAATAAATACTTTCCATTATGAGATATATACATATAGAAGAATATGTAAAACATAGATGCTCAATTTAAAAATAATTATTAAGACTACAATTATTAAGACAATATAATCACTTCCAAGGTTAAGAAATAGAACCTTTGTTGCACTGTCAAAGCATTCCTCCATCTGTCCTAGCCATAACTTCTTACTGTAGCCCAGAGCTAACCACTGTCCTAACTTCTGTGTTAAACAGTTCCTTGATTTTCATTATGATTTTACTATTGTTATAACCCCCTAAAACATATAATTTCATTTTGCATCCCATTTTGCTCATGTAAATGGAACCTATTCTACATATTCTTCTGAGAATTGGATAATTGCTCAACATTATGTTTGAGAGATTTATCTGTGCTATTGTATGTAGCAACTATCCTTCTCAGGTTTTGGAATCTGAGTTAATGCTAAGCTCTTAAAATGAATTAGAGAGTGTTTCTCTTTCTTTTCTCTAGAGGACTCTGTGCCAAATTAGAATCATTTTATTTCTTGAATGTTAAAAAAGAATTATCCAGTAAAAATTATTGTGTAATAATAATAATGTGATTTTTCACACATATGTATTACATTTATGATTTTAAATTTTATTATTATAAATATTAACAGTATTATTTTACATCAATAGATACACATACTTGGCTTATTTATTTTTATTTTGTTTACTTAGTTGCCTTAGAATAGAGTTTAGTCTTCCCTATTTTTTTTCAATATTATGTTTGTCTTTTTTTTAGTTAAGTATGGCTATTCTTGACTTATACAACTATTCAGAAGAATAGAATAGTAAGTACTAGTTTCCCCATAAAACATCAAGATAAAAAGTTTTACTCCCTCCAAAAAAATAAACATAGAACCTAAATGTTTTATAGTTTTGAAGGTCTGTTTTAAAATAATTTTTGTGGATATTTTCATCTTTAATGTAAAATAATAATATAATACCCCTGTCAACATTATGTACTGAGTCATATGAAACATGCTTACTCTATATCATAATGTTAAGAACCCAGAGTCCATCTTCCCACATGGTTGCATAAAATTTCAAATCAGCCCCAAAGGGATAATCTCAATTATAGGAAATGAGCCTTATACAGTGCACTGTGATAAATAGAAATGTCTGTTAGATAGAAACAGCACAAACAATGAAGACCAACACGATTGAGGTCCAAAATTAATATCATTATCAAAAACTGAAGTAATAAGTAAAGTCATGAATTTGTGAGTCTGTTTAACTCCATAGATTTCAGGTTTTCAACTTTTTGATTTCATTTTCTTTAAAGCAAATTTCTCCTGAATTAATGATTTTTTTAAAGACTTCATAAAACTAGCGTTCTCACCTATCAACAAGGTCTTTTTCTCTTAAGAAACATAAAATACTTGCCTCTATTATATTAGAATAACAATATACATGATATTGTTGGATTGTTTCAAAGATATAAGGGAAACATAAAGTATAATATAAATCACAGAGAGATGACCAAATAGCAATTAAAATATTAGCCTTATGAGTTATTAAGTACCCAGCAAAAAGACTAAATGAATAAATGAAGGCTAAAGAATTAAAATTTTACATAATTTTATTCTGTTGTAAGGGTATTAACATTCTCATCAAAACCAAGGTCAGGGGCGACTGGGTGGCTCAGGGGGTTAAAGCCTCTGCCTTCTGCTCAGGTCATGATCCCAGGTTCTGGGGATCTGCCCTGTATTGCATCCGGCTCTCTGCTCGGTGGGCAGCCTGCTTCCTCCTCTCTCTCTGCCTACTTGTGATCTCTGTCTGTCAGATAAATAAATAAAATCTTAAAAAAAAAAAGCCAATATATATCTTGTTTTTATTCTATCTTTGAAGAAATTAATCACTTTAATGTGACCACCACTGCCACACAAAAGGTTATAGATCTTTTCAAAACTTTCTGTTCCTTCAAAATAGTCCCAGTCTTTACGAGTTAGACTTTATTTTTTTAATCACAGTGCAACTATGTCAGAATCTTTTAAAATACAGAAAATTTTTGACAAACAATTATGTTCTTTTTATTTCTTCTTTTCTCCCAACAGCCTTTTCTCATATCTTTTCAAAAATGTGAATTTAATCCCACACCCTATAAAAAAGTATCCTTGAAATGAGTCTTTATACTTAAGTAAAATAAACACAAAAAAATCAGAACTTTTCTTCTAAAAATATCATTTCAGAAGTTTATAGAAAAGCTTTCTTAAAAGGGAGTATCTCTCAGCAATCCTCTTATCTTTCTCTAATAGTCATTCTGGAAAATAGTAATTCTGGGAAAATGAGAAAATACACATAAAGATTTCATATTCCATCCCTGTTCTCTCATATCTCTTAGCCCTATTAATATGAAAAAATATTGTGAATAATGCTTTGCCTAATGTAATCTAGCCTTTCCAGTTCAAAATCCCCATTTAAAAGAACCAAATGGATTTCTACCCATTATGAAACAACTATTCAGAAGAATAGAATAATAAGTACTAGTTTCTTCATAAAACATCAAGATAAAAAGTTTTACTCCCTCCAAATAAGTAGACATAGAAACTAAATGTTTTATAGTTTTGAAGGTCTGTTTTGGAATAACTTTTATTGATATTTTCATCCTTAATGTAAAATAATAATATTTTTTGTATTTAATATTTAATGTAAAATAATAAGGTTATGAAACCTTACCTCCTGTTTAAACCTTAAGTCTCTTACCCATAGGGAGGAATGAAATTTTAATACCTGCCTCTAAGAAACTCCACTTTTGCTCTTAGGAAGTGGAGGGTATCTAGTCTGACCTAGTTATGTTACTCATAGAATGCAACATAGATTCATGCACATAAAGGTAATTTACACTTACCTATGATATTTCTCATAGAGGTTAAATTATAACCTGCCTACCCGATTTTTATGTTTAGAAGAATCAGATTCATAGTCATCACTTTCAATGTTTATTTGATAACAGGGTGCCTCCCTTTGTTCTGGCTGTCCACATGTAATTAATTTAGAGGCATTCAAGACTGACCATTTGTATTTTTTTTTTTTGATCATTTGTATTTAATGTACCTAACTCTTCCTTAACTTCTATTTAATGTTTGCTAATACAGTCACCCCTTTTTGCTTTTTTGGTGTCTCAATATACTTGTCTGAATGGTATTTTTCATATGTTCTAAATTCTAACACTGAATTTTCCAAATGTTCATTGAATATAAATTATACTTAAAAAAGCTATTTATGCTCTACTTAGTATTCTAGAAAACAATTTAGTTTTTGAAACACAGATTATTACTGGCAATTCAACATCATCCAGATAATAGTAAAAAAAAGTCAGTAAGTTTTATCTTTCCTGTTGGCCCCAACAGTCTATATTGCTCTACAATTTATTTACAATTTGTATGGCCACTAATAAGTTGTTTAACTTTAATAAGCTTCATTTTTTTCCATATATAAATTCTTCACATTTGAATTATTTACTTGTCTATTGTACTAGATGGAATGTTCAGTACATGTTTTAGAAGGGGTGATATTGGATATACTTGCCTTATTCTTATTTGTAGGGGTAAGTGTTAGATATTATCTGAGCATAATGTTAGTTGTTTATATCAAATATATATTAAATATATATCTCAATATCCTAAACTGTTTCATTCCTCAAACCTCACAGTCACAAAAATTACAATGTTGTATTTTCAACTGATATAACCAAGATAAATGACAAGTTAAAGTTTAGTGATACCTTAAAAGTCACTTAAAAAGCTGAAAAATAGAGAGGAGACAAGATGGCGGAGAAGTAGCAGGCTGAAACTACTTCAGGTAGCGGGAGATCAGCTAGATAGCTTATCTAAAGATTGCAAACACCTAAAAATCCAACGGGAGATTGAAGAGAAGAAGAACAGCAACTCTAGAAACAGAAAATCAACCACTTTCTGAAAGGTAGGACTGGCGGAGAAGTGAATCCAAAGCGACGGGAAGATAGACCGCGGGGGGAGGGGCCGGCTCCCGGCAAGCGGGGAAGCAACGGAGCACAAAATCAGGACTTTTAAAAGTCTGTTCCACTGAGGGACATCGCTCCAGAGGCTTAACCGGGGTGAAGCCCACGCAGGGTCAGCGTGGCCTCA
>NW_019154088.1:43544043-43610729 GCF_002288905.1 Enhydra lutris kenyoni | reverse complement strand
ACAGATGGGATTGGGAGGGAGACAAACCATAAGTGACTCTTAATCTCACAAAACAAACTGAGGGTTGATGGGGGGAGGGGGCTTGGGGGGGTGGGGTTATGGACATTGGGGAGGGTATGTGCTATGGTGAGTGCTGTGAAGTGTGTAAACCTGGCGATTCACAGACCTGTACCCCTGGGGATAAAAATATATTATATGTTTATAAAAAATTAAAAAAAAAAAGACTATCATTAAAAAAAAAGCTGAAAATATAGTGTTTTGTTTTTAGGCAGTGTAATTATTATGTGCACCACAAGTCCTATTATTCTTTCATGAAAAGCTATATCACTTATCCCTTTCAATTCTCAGTTTCCTCTGATAATTTTATCCCAAAATTAAAATGTGTGTTAATGAGACATAATCTTATTTTTTCCTACTGGGCTGCTCAGAACTGAGAGAATTTAAAACTTTATTCTTCTTAGTTTAATTGAACCTGTGAAAAAAAAATGATCTTTCTTCCTAACAGGGCAGTACAAAATAAAATCCACAGGGATGCCAAGCTCACATGTGCATATAGTATCCTCTCATTGTTAACAAAAATAAATTACTTCCTCCTCATTATTTCTCTTTGCATGACAAACCTACTCCACTTTGTAGGTTGCTTCAGATCCAGAAACATTTTACAAGATTGACCTTCATTAATATTTTAAATATTTCAATAATTCTAAATCATGATTTGTATTGGTGGTCTTCACAGAGAACAGTTTATGTGCTAAATGAAATTTCCTGTGATGTACTTGAGATGCCAAATCCTTCTATTTGAAGACAGTCCCTCCCTTTTTTGGTGTGTAAAATAAAAAAGTTATACGTTCTCTGAATTTGACAATGAAAGCTGCAGTTGCTTCTGGTGGTATTAGGCAGTATTAGACTCATATTGCTTACTTCCTTAATGTCAGAAATCTTCATGCTTTAGTGTTCGTTGTTTAAAAAAAAAAAAAAGTATGTGGGGGAGAAAGTCCTAGGTTCCTGGTGAATATGAACGGCCACCTGAAATAGAATCTCTTTATATACTACCAAAAAACCATGTTGCTCAATAAATAAAGCAAACAGAATCATCTGTAATACATGCCTGTAGTATAGCCAACAGACAGAATATACTATAAAGCTTCATTTTTATGTGTATAGGGAAATAAACATTCCATACCAGCAAAACCAGCTCCAGAGTCCAAAGTAAACTGGAAAGTCAGGCAAGCACTATGCAGAAAACAGAAGAGAGCTCTGTGCACCAAGGGGTAAAATAATATAAATAAAACCATTATCATCATTATTAAAAGAAGCTTATCCTCTTTGGGAAAAAATGCTAATACCTGTTGGGTGAGAGAACTGGCTACAGAAGAACTGAAATCAGGGAACTTAAGTTTATTTGCAAAGTGATGTAGGAAAGAACATTAGGGTTTGAAGCTGATGGCCAAGAAAGAATTCTTGAGACGTCTATGGTGCAAAAAGGTGATTTTATTAAAGTGCATGTATAGGACCCATGGGCAGAAAGAGCTGCACCCGGGTTTTGGGGAGTGGCGCATTATACAATTTCAAGTTGGGAGGGGGCTAGGGATAGCATAAATCTCTTAGGACTTTGGAAGCAAGTTTTCCAGGACCTTGAGGGGCCTAGCTATTGTTGGGAAAAGGTCATTTATTATACCTAATAAAACCTTAGTCATGAGACTCTTCAGATGTGTATCAGTGGGCCACATGCTTGGGTGATGATTGCCAATACTATCTTGGGGGTTAGAGATAAAGGAAGTTTCCAAAGGAATTTTTCTATGTTAAAGTAGGCTTACAGAATGGGGATGGGGGGGTCAGGCTAGAATTGCCTTTTGCCCTTAGCAAAGTGTCAACATCAAGGCAGTTGAGTTTCTAGAGGAATGTCACTCTGCCCATTTCAAGGACTTGTCAGTGGGCTCTAAGTAGTAAGAAAATTTAATCATTTTTCTTTTGCCTTTGTTTCTCACATCAAATAGCAGTTTTGGGAAGGCATTACTTCCTAAGGAGGAGAGGGAAGAGTCTTAAAAAGAAGTGTACTTATTTGATGGTGAACCAAAAGAAAAAAGCAAGCAGTAGAATTTAAAGATCTTAAAAAAATGAAAGAATATCAGAAGATCAAAAGACATCCAAAAAAGCACCATATTTTTTAAAACCTGAACATCATATTAATAGAAGTAGACTGTTCTGAACAAAAATATGCATAGAAAAACCCTCCAGCTCTTCACTCCTGCCTAGATAGAATAACCTGTAACTGATCCACGAAATATGACATTGAAAAGGACAGAAAATGGCAAGTAATATCCATACAAAGTCACCACAAAAAGAAAATAAAAGTGAGAATCAACATATTTTAAAGGGTAAAAATCCTCCTCTCAAAATCAATCATGAAACAAAAGAATGAATGTAATACAACACTGAACACTGAATTAAATATCATTAAATGAGCATTTACATGTATGAGAAAAACTAAAATAAACAAGCAAAAGAAATCAAAAAAATCTCAGAAGAAAAGTGGATAAAAATGGAAGATGTGAAATTATTCATTGCATTTGAATTCCAAAAGAAAACTGAAGAAAAAAAATCAAAATTATCTCAGATTTTTAAAAAAGAAGAAGAAATTAGAAAGTGACAAAGGGAGAGAAGATTTTACTAGAAACATTTGCAAATCTCATATCTAACAAGGGACTTATATCTAAAATCTCTAAAGAACTCCATACTCAATGGTAAGAAAATAAATAATCCAATTAGAAAATTAACAGAGGTAATAAACAGATACTTCAACAGACACAATTGGCAACTAAATACATGAAACAATGTAAAACATAATTAACTATTAGGGGAATGCAAATTAAAACATTATGAGATCCTATAATATAGCTATTAGAATGAAAAAAAAACCTACTACTAAATTGGGAGGTGAGAATACAGAGAAACTTGATCTCTTACACACTGAGAATGCAGATGTATGATGCTACAACCATTCTGGAAATTGGTCTGATTATCATCAAACAAATAATTACCTTGATTTGTGTAAATCCAATATAGTTATTTATCTATCCTTACAGTCAAAATAAATACCCTGGTAAACTTTTCAAAGTTCTGTTCACTGGGAGATTTTGCTATACCAATGTCCTTCACGTATAAATTAAGAAACTTTCCTGAAAAGAAAGAGGATTCAGATTTTGTTCATTAAATAAGATTCAGGTCTGAAAATGGGTTGAGAAGACTTTACTACCAATTTTAATGGTTCAGGTCTGACTTTTTTTTTTTTTTAATCATACTTTCCACTTTATACAAGGCAAGTAAACTTTAAACACAGTCTCTTTCAGGGCTCCTGGATGGCTCAGTGGTTTAAAGCCTCTGCCTTCGGCTCGGGTCATGATCCCAGGGTCTTGGGATCGAGCCCCACATTGGGCTCTCTGCTCGGTGGGGAGCCTGCTTCCTCCTCTCTCTCTGCCTGCCTCTCTGCTGCTTGTGATATCTATCTGTCAAATAAATGAATAAAATCTTTAAAAAAATTAAAAAAAAAATTTAAACACAGTCTATTTCAGTTCTTGGAAGACCATTATCAATTACCCAATGATCCCAGAGCAGTTCAGAATATTTTGATTACTGCTTCAAACGTGCTGCCCAACTTTCATAACCATTTGTCTTTGGTAATAAAGTCTCACCACTTGCAGAAATATCATCATCCACATAGAATTCAGAAAACTCGGTTTGGTTTCAATAATTCTTAGCATAATTTTTGGCCTAGAGAGAAAAACCAACATATCCACCCCCCTGCCCCCACACACAGAATGAGAGAGAGAGAGAGAATAGAAGGGAGGGAGGGAGGAAGGCAGGGAAGGAGGGACAATAGAGATTACATCTTCTTTTCAAAGTCATAAGAAATTATAGTCTCAAGGATCATTAAAATTGACATGTCATTTTCTAAAACTATTAAAGTTTGATAAAGCAGAAATAATATAAATATTCTCTGTTCAGGGGCACCTGGGTGGCTCAGTGGTTAAGCCTCTGCCTTCGGCTCGGGTCGTGATCTCAGGGTTCTGGGATCGAGTCCCGCATCGGGTTCTCTGCTATGCGGGGAGCCTGCTTCCTCCTCTCTCTCTCTCTGCTTGCCTCTCTGACCACTTGTGATCTCTCTCTGTCAAATAAATAAAATCTTAAAAAAAAAAAAATATTCTCTGTTCACAATGCAACAAACTTAGAAATTAATAACAAGAGCAAAAAAAGATCCTCACGGGGCACCTGGGTGGCTCAGTGGGTTAAGCCTCTGCCTTCGGCTCAGGTCATAATCTCAGGGTTTTGGGATTGAGCCCCGCATCAGGCTCTCTGCTTGGCGGGGAGCCTGCTTCCTCCTCTCTCTCTGCCTGCCTCTCTGCCTACTTGTGATCTCTATCTGTCAAATAAATAAATAAGATCTAAAAAAAAAAAAAAAAGCTCCCCTTTTCCTCACTTACCCCAACCCCACAGTATATTATAAAAAAAAAAAAAAATCCTCACATCTGGGAATATTAAAACTATTACATTAAAGAACTTGGGTTAAAGTATGAACTCAAATTACAGCATTTCTAAAATATGAGGATAATGAATATATCTCATTTCAATGATCAAGTTCTTATCCCTAGGTCCTTATATCAATAAAGATGAAAAATAGAATGAAAATGAGTTAAATTCCCAACTCAAAAAGTTAGAAAAAAACATTTTATGAGTATCTACATCATGACAGTTCTTAACAACTTTGCATAGTATCAAAGACAGTTACTGAGTATATACTATGTATAGGTATTATATTAGGTATTCTACAAACATACCTCATTTCATCCTCACAACAATTCCATGAGGTAGCATTATCTCCATTTT
Source organism: Enhydra lutris kenyoni (assembly GCF_002288905.1). NCBI lineage: Eukaryota > Metazoa > Chordata > Mammalia > Carnivora > Mustelidae > Enhydra > Enhydra lutris. Next base: position 43,605,845 of record NW_019154088.1, on the reverse strand, counting down.
ACAGATGAAGATGTCATTTGTCTAAATTTATTTGGGCTAATCTAACCAAATACCATAAACTGAGTATTATATAAACAACAGAATATCATTTCTCACAGTTATGGAGGCTGGAAATACCAAGATAATGGTGCCATAAAGGTTGGGTTCTGGTAAAGATTCCTTGGTTGCAGACTGCTAAGTTCTCACTATCCTCAGGAAGGGATGAGGCTGAGTGATTGCTGTAGGGTCTCTTTTTCAAGAACACTAATTTCATTCATGTGAGCTCTACCCTCATGACTTATGTCCCAAAGTCTTTACCTCATAATACCATCATATTGGATATTATGATTTCAACATATGAATTCTGAAGGGGAGAGAGACATTCAGACCATAGCACCAGTGCACTTCTCTAAGGTAACTATGGTCAGACATCTGTTTCAATCATGCTAATTCTACCAATCAAGGTGAATTCTTTGTAGATTTGATGGGCCTCACACTGGAGGCTTTCTAGAAGCCTGGTTCTCAATAAGATAATAGGAATAGCCATTTAGACAAAGAAGGTCAGGAAGCGTTTGCCTATTCACAACACATACAATAATATGTTAATCTAGCTAAGGCTCAGAGGCCTCAAGGAAATGTAGAAATTTTTAGTGGGAAAAGTGTTTTAGGAATCTGGAAAGTTGGGTTATACTTTCTACTCTATAATGAACAGACTATAACCATGGAAAAGTCATTGTTTACTCAAAGTCTACTATTTCTAAACTATTCTATAGAGAAAAAAAGTCTATATAATCTTTAAAGTGTGATTAAATTCTAATATTCTGTAATATATAATTCTTGGCAAGATGGCAAACTAACATAGCTGGCTGGCTCCATCCCCAAAACCAACCTTGGAGAAACTATCGCCTCCACAGGGAAATATAAATTCAAAGAACTAGAAGGAGAAAGACAGAGACAGAGAGATACCAGTAAAGAAGCACAGCAAAGGAAAGAGTCAGGAAAACAAAGATGTAACCCACAGAATAGGAGAAGATATTTGCAAATGACACTACAGACAAAGGTCTGATACCCAAGATCTATAAAGAACTTCTCAAACTCAACACCCAAAAAACAAATAATCAAGTCAAAAAATAAGCAGAGGACATGAACAGAAACTTCTCCAAAGAAGACATACGAATGGCTAACAGACACATGAAAAACTGTTCATCATCATTAGCCATCAGGGAAATTCAGATCAAAACCACACTGAGATACCACCTTACACCAGTTAGAATGGCAAAAATTGACAAGGCAAGAAACAACAAATGTTGGAGAAGTTGTGGAGAAAGGATAACCCTCTTACACTGTTGGTGAGAATGCAAGTTGGTGCAGCTACTTTGGAAAGCAGTGTGGAGGTTCCTCAAAAAATTAAAAATAGAGCTACCTTATGACCCAGCAATTGCACTACTTAGTATTTACCCCAAAGATACAGATGTAGTGAAAAGAAGGGCCATATGTACCCCAATGTTCATAGCAGCAATGTTCATAATAGCCATACTGTGGAAAGAGCCAAGATGTCCTTCAATAGATGAATGGATGAAGAAGATGTGGTCCATATACACTATGGAATATTACTCAGCCATCAGAAAGGATGGATACCTAATTTTGCATCAACATGGCTGGGACTGGAGGAGATTATGCTAAGTGAAATAAGTGAAGCAGAGAAAGTGAATTATCATATATGTTTTCACTTATTTATGGATCATAAGGAATAGCATGGAGGGCATTAGGAGAAAGAAGGGAAAAATCAAGGCTGGGGGTGGGGGGATATGGGAGTGGGAGACAAACCATAACAGACTATTAACTCTGGGAAATAAACTGAGGGTTTTAGAAGGGAGGGGGGGTGGAGGGAGCCTAGTGATGGGTGTTAAGGAGGGCATGGATTGCATGGAGCACTGAGTGTATTACACAAACAATGAATCATGGAACACTACATCAAAAACTAATGATATACGATATGGTGACTAACGTAACATAATAAAAAAAAAAAGAGGAGAAGCTTCTTGAACAGTTTTGTAAGGAATAAAGGTAAGATGGTCATAGGACTTAAGAAACAGATTGGAGAAAATAAATTTCAATTCAGTTCCTGCCTCTCTCCTGCGTTATTTTTGTACCTAAATAAAAACTAAAACATTTCCATAGGTATTACTAGCAATAGCTCAGAATACTGGTGGAGGTGTATAAGGCATAACAAAAATTCTGAAGAGAAGAGGTACCACTAACTGCCCTCAGGCATTACTCATCCATTGTTTGTACTTCAAACTCCCAGAGCAGAGATATCTTCCCTCACATGCTACCTGTACCTATGGCGGTAAAACTCTGAACAGAGGAATTATCTGGCAGGGTGGCAGCAAACAAAAGCCACTAATAGTAGTTTTATGTATTGGAAACATCTATTATAGGGCCCAAAACCTCACTCTCCTTGAGCTCAATAGGACTAATACAAACTAGGGTCTTGTCTTTAGCCCTTTTATAGTTTGGATTATCAGAAAGAATAGGTAACATACCCAAAGAAACATGAGCTCACAGGAAAAATTACTAAACAATTAATGAGTATAATTCCTCAAAAGAAAACAACTTTGTAAAGTTTGGTATTTGGAAAATTCACCAGAGTATAATTATTAGAAAAGATGGACGAAGAATTGAAATAAGAATGATAGACTTGGGATGCCTGGGTGACTCAGTCAGTTTGGCCACTGCCTTTGGCTCAGGTCATGATCCCAGAGTCCTCAGATCAAGTCCCGCATAGGGCTCCTTGCTCAGCAGGGAGCCTGCTTCTCTTATCTGCCTCTGCCTGCTACTCTGCCTGCTCGTGCTCTCTCTCTCTCTCTGACAGATAAATAGATAGAATCTTTTTTAAAAAAAGTGAGAAACATACATTAGGAGATAAGGAAAGATTAGCATATAAGAAGAATGAGATTATTAAAAATCAAAAATTATTAAATATAAAAAATAATAGTTGAACTAAGAGAACACTATAAAAATGACAAATGGTACAATAGACACAGCCAAAGATACATCCTGGAAGATTTTGCTGATTAAGAAAAAGCCCTTTTAAGAATCAGATGGCTTATTAACTTATATACACAGTAAAAGTAAGAGTAGTCAAAGACGCTACCTCTCTGCATCATTTATCCCATAGGACAGCACTGAAGGAAAAGGGTATATGGTTGTAACACACCTGACAGGACACACTGTTGCTAAGGAGCCAATGTCTTGTTATAACTAGTTAGTTTTATAGCTTCTTATACACCTTAGGACGGGGAAAGTACACATTCTCATACTTCATCAGAACCATGGAGGTGATGAGAAATCTCATGACAGCTTCTTTGGTAAATAAAGACAAGAGTGGGAGACAGCGTTTTAGAAGCTCTTCACAATCTTCTCATGGTCTCGTGTTCCAGACGGATTACAGGGTATGGTGTCAGGATGATTTAAACCTTTCCTACATGTCTATCTATATATGTGCAAGGCTGTTAGGGCACCATCATAGTTATTTCCCTACAGAGAAAAAGCATATGTAAAGGTAATTTTAAAACATGGATAACTGAAATGGAAATGCTAAAATCAAGATAATAAGAGATACAAGTAAGAGGAGTAAAAATGGAGAAGAGGAAAGAAATTGAAGCAATGGAAATAAACTGTACAGAATTAAAGAAAGTTAAAAGGTCTCAGATTAAAAGGTCTAGCAATGTTTTAATAAAGAAAAAAACAACTATGAATATAAAAGCAGGATGTTAAGAATATGAAAGATAAGGGAAGATTCTGAAAGTCTCTAAAGAAAAAGAGAATATAATCAACAATAAAAATTAGGTTTATATTTGACTCTTCAATAAAAATGTAAATGTATTCAAACAATGAAGTTATTTTTTAATACTGAAGAAAACTAATATTTAAATTAGAATTTTATATTATATCAATATGGCAATCAAATATGAGGAGATAATAATGATATTCCAGGAACTTCTAGATAGAATAACTCAGTTTGCTATAGGCTGATTTCTGCTACAACAAAGAAAATTTATAAAAATCATACTTTAGGTATATCAGAGAGTCATGGAAACAAGGGTTAGATATAATAAAACTACATAAAGGATAGAACTGTGTTCTAAAGTGAGTTGGTGATTTCCAACTATATTTTTTCCCAAAAGTATTTGCTATTTAGGCAAAGCCTGAACATCTTGATTGCTGTAGGCAGAAGGCTTCTGTTTGGACAAGGAAAAACAACAAAGAATTAACTTGGGGTTGGAGTAACAAATTAGAAAATTGAAGAGCCTCAGATACATCTGACCCACCCCCAACACACACACAATATTTGTTAATTTATAGAGCTGTATGGGAGGCTGGCAAGATATGCCAAGAGAATGTAAAAGGTAGATTAAGGTCTCAGAGTTGAGGAAACAAAACCCATTGGCTAGAAGGGGCCTTTATCAGATACTTAACCACCTTCCCCCTCATCCATTTGGCAAATTCCAAAGCTGCATGAGGCAGAGGTTAAAAAAAATGTTGAAAATCCTAGGTGGGGAAAAAAAAAAACTAAATCATCCACAATCTCTTAAAGATGAAGAGACAAAGACTTACCAGGTTCTTAATCAATAGCCCATGTAGGTCACAATGTAGGAATAGGTACAATCCAGAGAGAAACCAAGTCTTAAATTGCAATTTAACCCTAATGCATCTCAATCCCTGACTGAAATGACATAATTACCCTCTTAGTCTATTATGGACTAATGGATAAGATATCAGCATCAAGAGTACCTACAATTCACTGATACAAAACTGTCAGCATACAAAAAAAAACAAAAACAAAACAAACAAACAAACAAAAAACAAAAAACCTACTACATTGAGAAGAAAAGCTAGATCACTGATGAATCAAAATAAACAATAGAAACAAACTAAGATAATCCAGATATTTGGGTTAATAGGCAAAAACTTGAAATTACCAGTCATGTGTTAAAAAATATATTGGAAAATATGGATAAACAGGTAAAATTTAGAGAATTTCAACTAAATTTGACACCTAAAAAAATGAATCAATTAACTAACCTAGAACAAAAAGTATATATTTTCTGAAAATTGATATTTTAAAAAGCAGACACAGAATTGGCAGAGTGAAAGACATGTCAATATAAAAATATCCAAAATGAAGCCCAGAGGAAAAAAGAATAGGAAAAAATATATATATAAGAAAAATGTGGGGCATCCTGAAAGGCTTAACATATATGTAATTGTAAAAGGAGAAAAGATAAAGATAATAGGATGTAAGTAAAATGTGAAGAGATAAAGGCTGAAAATTTTCCAAAATTGATGAAAAATAATCAACCCACAGATTGGAAAATTCAATAAACCCCATGGAAAATAAATGCAAAGAAATTACAGAGTACATCTAATATTAAAACAGGTGAACCAAAAACAAAGAGAAAATCTCAAAAGAAGTAGATAAAAAGCAACATGTTACCTTTATAGGAAATAAAGACAAAAGGCTGAATTCACAACAAAAATGATAAAAGCCAGAAGATGAAAGAATAACATCTTTAAACTGGTGAAAGAAAATAATTACCGATCTATAATTCCATATCTAGGAAGAGTATCTTTTTAAAATGAGGGCAGAGTAAAGATGTTTTCAGGAAAACAAAAGCTGATGGAATAGAAATTCTACACTTCGGTTAAGGCAAAAATCATCACAGTTAGAAATATGAAACATAGAGAGGAATAAAGAACACCAGAAAGGGTAATAAAGGATAAATACAAATTAATATTGACCATAGTTTTTGCCTGTATATCATTCTGAGAATATTTAGCCTGAATTATTTTATTGATAGATTTCTTTAAAATGTGAGGTCCTTAGTGTCTCTTTAGCCTCAGCTCTGGACCTTAGTCATGAATTCTAAAGAGTAGGGAAAAAATTATAATAGCTTTTAAAATATATCACAAAACATTTCAAATAAATACCAAATCAATGAGAAACGCAATATGTGCCCAAAAGATGAGGGGAAAACATGATTCCTTTCTTCTGGAATGCTCAGGGGTTAGACTTTATGAAGGAGGTAGATACCAGCTGAGCTTGAAGAATAGTTATAGTATAAATGGAGAAGAGTCAGGGGAGATAGTTCCTGTAATAACTGCAGTCAGCATGGAATTTGAGGATTTATTGAAAGTGGAAGCAAAGAAATGGGATGAAGTCAAGTAGCTAAAAAATGTTAAACCTGACAGATAAGGAAAATAATAATACAATCTGACCAAATCAAAGAAGCCTGGTAGAGGAACTAGGAGTAGAATAGTGTTTTCAGTTTAAGACATGTTTAATTTTTAGTGACAGCAGTGAATAAATTCAGAAGAAAGATGCTAATGGAATGTGGGGCAAGGTCAGGGCTGAAATTGATCAATTTGCATTATAGAGTCACATCCTTCTTTTTTAAAGTGGCTGGTTCAATCAATTACCTCAGAAATTCATGTTTTCCTGGAGGCAATGTTTCTTGCTATTTTAAACTTACTCAAAACCTCAAATAAGACCTAAAAACTTGTATTTTTGTTGGTCCCTTCTTGCAGTCCTATTCAACAATATCCTTTGCAGGATAAGAAGAACAGGGCCTATTTAAAAATAGCTTGATATTCTCAAATTTTAATTTTGGAAGAGTCACTAATGAGTCACTACGGATGACTAAATATAAATTAGAATTGGTGGGTATTCATTCTGTAAAGCATGAATTATCAATGCATCCTTATTCAAAAGAAACTAAAATTTAAGACAATATGAATACTTTAATACCTCTGGATACCGATGACCCTATAACTTCAGCAAAGAAGAAATAAAAGAGTATTCTGATTCATTTTAAGCAGTTTTTCAGGTGCTAAAATTTAATGACTCTAAAGAGATTTTTTTTAACATGAAGTTTTTCTCTATGTGAAATGAAACCCATTGACACCTAATTGAGACAGCAAGATGCAATCAGATAGCTTTATCTTTCAGGATTCTTTTATCCAGGTCATACTGAGAATAATCCTCCTTGAAATTTTCATGAAATACATTCCTAACAATAATAAAGCATGAAATAAAGTGTTATACTGATATTTTGTAGAAACATGTTAGAGTATTTGTATAATAAAGTAGAACATTTTATTACTGGTGCTCACATTCTTGTATGGCAAGTTTTCAAGACGTTAGCATTTAACAGTGTGGTAAATATAAAATTTATGGGATGTAAAAACACACAAAACAAAAAATGTGTAAAACTAATATTTTCTTTATCCTAATTTCCCAAAAGAGAATGACTTTTGCATTACTCACTATCACTCCCTGTAAGTGGGGTGTGAGGACCTTGCCTGTCAGTCACAGTGATCTGTTTCAATAGCCAGTGACATAGTCAACGCCACTTGGATTGAAATGAGATTAGATAGTCCACACTTCCTCAGTGATATTCCTACATGATCTTTTGGTCTGGCCATAAAAAAGGGATTATATCCATCAGGATAATATTAGGCTAGAAATAGCAAAAACCAGATTAAAAAAAAAAACCACAATGACTTTTATTTTAAGAGTTTATTTTAGTTCACATAAAAATTTATAAGTTTGGAGTTCAATACTATAGAATGATACAGCTGCACAAGAATATTTATCTTCCTGATTACCACTCTTACCTTTTTTTTTTTAAAAGATTTTATTCATTCATTTGACAGAGAGAGAGAGAGAGATCACAAGTAGGCAGAGAGGCAGGCAGAGAGAGGGGGAAGCAGGCTCCCCGCTGAGCAGAGAGCCCGATGAGGGGCTCGATGCGGGGCTCGATCCCAGGACCCCGAGATCATGACCCGAGCCAAAAGCAGAGGCTTAACCCACTGAGCCACCCAGGCGCCCTCCACTCTTACCTTTTATGTACAGTCACTAGATGGCTACTGCATTTCTAGGCACCACGTTACTGGTTTAGGCTTGAAAAAGAAGAAAGGACAAGGCCAATAAGTCATGCCAGCCTAATCTGCACCTGACTACTGAAACAGATCACCTTTAGCTACAAGAAAGGCCAGGAGGCATTTTTAGCTTAATATGGTATTGAATACTGGAAGAAAGCAAAGGGAAAAGAAAATTGGTGGTGGTTTTGGTCACTAACATGAAGCATAGACAACACTAGAGAGTTCCAGGTATGCACAGCATATATGAGTACATGACAAGTGTATGCATAGTATACGCAACTGAGGCAGGAACAGAATCATCTGAAAAGATTAGAGGTTAACAATGCTCAGTGCTCATACAAGTCTGGTGATAGTGTCTGTTTCCACAATACAGATGGGAAAACATCGTGATTCATGGGACACCGGTAGAGTACAGAAAAATTTTGCTTTAGTTGTGGGGAACTGTTAGCTCTAAGCTAAGCACTGTTCCAGTCCTATCTAAAAAAAAAAAAAAAAAATCCTAAAAGTATGACCCAAAGAATCAACTGTTTCCAAATACCAACAATAGTCAAGAATGAAGGTTAAGAATTTTATATGTTCTCTATGTATGTCTCTCTTTAGAGAGAGTCATAGAGAGATTGAGAGATTTCAGAGAATTACTTTATACGGTTGTGGAGCTGGCTGAGCAAGTCCAAAATTACTAAAGCAGACATTTAGAAAAGGAAGATGACAATCAATATAAAACTCTGAGTACAAGCAGAAACTATTGGTCACAGTCAGAATTTCTCTTTTAAGGGGAAACCTCATTCCTCTTTTTAAGGCCTTTCAACTCTTTCAGTTCAGGCACTCAGATAATCCAGGATAATCTTCTTTAAAATTAAAAGATTAGGGACTTTAACTACATCTGCAATAATCTATTCACAGCAATACCTAAATTAACTTTTGAATGATTTGGAACTGTAGCCCATTCAAATTGACATTCAATTACTGGAATATAACTAAATCATTACTTATGGAAAATTTTACAGTCCTACTAAATTCCTACATTAGAAATAAAGATAGATCTCAAATCAATTATCTCTGCTTCTGCTCTGAGAAACTACAAAACAAGAAGAAGCTTACAAAATAAATAGAAGAAAGGAAATAGTAAAGATCAGAGTGGAAATTAATGAAATGTAAAACAGAAAAACAAATGAGAAAAATCAAGGCAACCAAAAGATGATACATTGAAAAGAAGAATATATAATAAATAATAAATCAGTCTATCAAAACTGATTAGGGGAAAAAGAGAGAAGACACTAATATTAATATCAGGAATGGAAGATAGGACATCATTTACTATGGATTCTATAAGTATTAGAATAAGAAAGGAAAATTATGAAAAATTTTATGTCAGTTAAGTTTGACAACTTTAGGTGAAATAGATAAATTTATCAAAAGAAGCAAAAATACTAAATCTAGGTCAAAAAGAAAAAGATAATTAGACTATTATTCATTAGAGAAATTGAATTTGTAGTTTAAAACCTCACCAGGAAGAGTCAAGGAATAGATAGCTTCATTTGTAAAGTCTCCCTACCATTTAACAAAGAAAGAATACCTAATCTACATAAACTTTCCAGAAAATTTATAGAAGAAACTTTTCAACTCATTCTTTATGGTCAAAATGACCCAAGTACCAAAACCAGACAGAGACATTACCCACCTCCCCCAAAAAAAGAAAAAAGAAAAGAAAGACAACTACTGGTAAATATCTCTCATATTTCAATTCAAAAATCACAAATTTTAAAAATGTAATTTAACAGTATGTAAGGACAATACATAATATTTTAATTCAGTTTATCTTAGAAATGCAGAGTTGGTTTAGCATTCAAAAATCAAGCAGCATAATTCACCAATTTATTTTATAAAAAATGACAAAGTCAAACATATATTTCAAATAAGAACTCTCAGTAAAGTAGGAACAGAAAGAAACTTCTTCAACCTGATATGAAGCATCTACTAAAGACCTACAGCTAACTAAATTTAATAGCAAAAGAACAAATTCTTTCCCTCTTAAGATTGAGAACAAAATAAAGATGTCTGCTATCTCTACTTCTTTTCAAGATTTTACAGTAGCTTCTAACAAATGTGAAAGGGCAATACAAAGAAATAAAGACATCCAGATTTGAAAAGCAGCAAAAGTATCTTGCACAGATGATATGAATATCTACACAGAAAATCCAATGGAATAGTCTAAAAAGCTACTAGAACTAATATATGATTTTAGCATAATTGTAGGATACAAGATCAATATGTAAAAATTAATTGCATATACTAGTGATACTCAACTAGAATTTAAATTAAAAACATAATGCTATTTATAATAGCATCAAATATGTGAAATAGTTGAGTATAAATAGGACAGAAAATGTGAAAGAGCTAAATTCAAAACTACAATTATAATATTAATTAAAAATCACACTACATCAAAAACTAATCAAGTACTGTATGGTAACTAACATAACATAATTTAAAAAAACTAATGTGCTCATTTTTTATAGCTTCCTGAAGAATAAATTTAAATAAAATGAATAATCATTTAAAAAAATCACAAAACATTGTTTAGAGAAATTAAAGTAAATGAAGAGATATATTACATTCATAGTTTGGAAGACACAATATTGTTTAGATATCATTTTTAGGGAGCCTTAGTGGTTCAGTCAGTTAATCATCTGACTTGGCTTAGGCCGTGATCTCAGGGTCCTGGGATTGAGCCTGGTGATATGGAGCCCTTTGGAGGCTCTGCGCTCAGCAGGGAGTCTGCCTCTCCTTCTGCCACTCCCCTATTCATGCTCTCTCTCTCTCTCTCTCTCTCTCTCTCTCTCAAATAAATAAAAAATCTCTTTTTAAAAAGATGTCATTTGGGGTACCTGGGTGGCTCAGTGGGTTAAAGACTCTGGGATCGAGCCCCGCATCGGGCTCTCTCTGCTCAACAGGGAGCCTGCTTCCTCTTCTCTCTGCCTGCCTCTCTGCCTGCTTGTGATCTCTCTCTGTCAAATAAATAAATAAAATCTTAAAAAAAAAAGAGATGTCATTTTTACTCAAATTGACCTGTTATTTTTCTTCAAATACAACCCTAGTCAAAATCTTATCTGTTCTCTTTTAATAAAAATTGTCAAAACTGGTTTTAAAATTTACATGGAAATGCAAAGGACTAGGTTAAGATAAACAAATATAAAAATAAGAACACGATTGAAAGACTAACTTTACTTGGTTTTAAGATTTATTATAAAGGTGCAATAATAATCCAGATAGTATATTGGTATTTGCAGGGTTATAAGCACAATAATCAGGGGTATGTAACAGAGTTCAAAAATAAATCCACATATCTATAAAAAAATGATTTTTTTAAAAAAACTGATATTTTACAAAGATAATTCAGTAGTAAATTGAGAGCCTTTCAACACATGGTGCTGGCACACCTAGATATCACTTTGCAAAATAATGGAACTTAATTATCAAATATAAAATTACTTGAAACAAATCATATAATTCAAAAAGTCAATCGGAGAAAGACAACTATCATATGATCTCCCTGATATGAGGGAGAGGAGATGCAACATGGGGGGTTAAGGGTGTAGGAGAAGAATAAATGAAACAAGATGGGATTGGGAGGGAGACAAACCATAAGTGACTCTTAATCTCACAAAACAAACTGAGGGTTAATGGGGGGAGGGGGTTGGGGGGGTGGGATTATGGACATTGGGGAGGGTATGTGCTATGGTGAGTGCTGTGAAGTGTGTAAACCTGGCGATTCACAGACCTGTACCCCTGGGGATAAAAAGATATTATATGTTTTAAAAAAATAAAACTTAAAAAAAAAAAAAAAAAAGTAAATCTAAAACTGAAAACTTCTAGAGAAAATATTTGAGACAACCGTTGCAAATTTGGGTTATGCAAATAGTTCTTAAGATAATAAGCATAATACATGTACAAATTGAAAATTGGAATTAACCAAAATTTAAAACTTTCAGTCATCAAAAAATAAAAGATTGAAAATACAAGTCACACCTTTGAAGAAAGTATGTACACACCATATACACAAAAGTAAAGGACTTGTATCCTGAATATATATAGAATTCTTCACTCAATAAGAAAACAACCCAATTTAAAAATGGACAAAATATATTTAGAAACACATCACAAAAGCAATATATGGACAGAAAATAAGCACATGAAAAGATGTTCAACATCATTAGTAATTACACACATGCAAATTAAAAGCACATTATGGTACCATCCCACACATACTAGAATGCTACAATTAAAAAAAAAAGGATCGTACCAAATTTGGACAAGGATTAGAGGAACTGGAATTTTATATGATGCTTCTGGGAATATAAAATAGTATAACCACTTTTAGAAAAAAACTTGGAAGTTTCTTAAACAATTGAATATATACCTCCATAAGATCTATTCATTACATTCTAAGAGAGATAAAAGCATATGCCCAAATAAAGACTTGTATATAGATGCTCAAAGAGGCTTTATTTGCAATAATCCCAAAGAAGAAACAACCTAAAGCCCATCAAGAGGTAAATGATTGTGTTTCTATACTAATAACAAACTATCAGAAAGACAAATTAGGAAAGCAATTCTATTTGCATAAAAAAGACAATGCCAAAGAATAAATTGAACCAAGGGGGTAAAAAGCTGTGTACTAACAACCATGACTTTGATGAAAGAAATTGAAGGCACAAATAAATAGAAAGATAGTTTGTGTTCATGGATTAAAAGAATTAATATTGTTAAAGTGTCCATACTATCCAAAAATATCTACAGAAACAATGTAATCCTTATCAAAATTCCAATGGTGTTTTCCATAGAAGTAGAACAAATAATCCTAAGACTTGTATGGAACTACAAAAGACCCTGGTAGCCAAAGTAATCTTGATTAAGAAAAACAGTTCTGGAGGCATCATCATCCCTGATTTCAAACTATATTATAAGGTTATTGTAATCAAAACCGTATGGTATTGACATAAACACACACACATAGATCAGTAAAATAGAAGGGAGATCGGAGAAATAAATCCATGCATTTATGGTCAATTTATTTATCATAAGGGAGCCAAGAATATACAATGGGAAAAGAACTGTCTCTTCAATAAATGTTGGGAAAACAGGACAGCCACAGGCTAAAGAATGAAACTAGTCCACTATCTTGCACCACACACAAAAACTTACTCAAAATGGATTAAAGACTTGAATATAAGACCTGGAACCAAAAAACTCCTAGAAGAAAACCTAGGCAGTAAGCTCCATATCAGGTGTGGCAATGAATTTTTGGATCTGCCTTCAAAGACAAAGGCAGCAAAAGCAACAAGAAACAAGTGAGACAAAATCAAACCAGAAATCTTCTGAACAGCAAAGGAAATCAACAAAATGAAAAAGCAACCTACTCAATAGGAGAAATCATTCAATGGGTTATATGGGTTACTAACCAAACTATAGAAAGAACTCATAGAACTCAACAGTAAAACGAAATATAATGCAAAGCTCATAGACAGAGAACAGACTGGTGGTTGCCAAAGGCAGAGGTAGAGGGTGTGTGAAATGGGTGAAGAGGTCAAAACGTACAAACTTGCAGTTTTAAAAGAAATAGACCCTGGGAATGTAGTACATGGTGTGGTGACTTTAGTTAATGACCCTATTGTGTATTTGAAAGTTGCCAAGAAAATAAACCTTAAAAGTCCTCATAAGAAAAAAATTTTGTTAAAAATATATGGGGACAGACTCATTGTGGGGATCATTTTGCAATATATATACAAATATTGAATAATCATGAAACCAATATGCTATTTGTCAATTATACTTCAGTTTAAAAAAAGAGACAAAAGAAAAAACTGAAATAGATTCATAAAATGGAATACTATCCAACAGTTGGAAGAAATTATTGGTTAAAGCCTTGGTTTCAGTTTTTGGCTCTGGTCTTGTCCATGACCCCTATTACCACCTCATCAACCAACTGCAGCACCTCTTCCTTCTTTTTGTTACTGTTGCTGCTTATATCCCTTTTGGGTGGCTATCTATGTTATGACTCAATGTGGATTTGTGTTTATACAAATTTCATTTGCATGCTTTCATGTTAAACTTCAATAAATGCTTCTTTTTGTGGGAAAAAATTACTGATACATACAACACAGATGACTCTCAAAACAGTTATTCTGGGTGAAGAAAAACAAATTAAAAAAGTACACACTTTGTGATTTCACTTATATAAAATTCTAGAAAATGCAAACTAATCTGTAGTGATAGAAAAGATATCTGCAGTTTCTGAAGGAAGAGGCAAGATTCTGTGGGCAGGAGGGATTACCAAGAGGCAGTAAGAAACTGTTAGAGAAAATAAGTATGTTCCTTATTTGATTCCAATGATAGTTTCATGGCATGCACATACATCACAATTTAACAAACTGTACACTTTAAATATGTATGGTTTGTTGTCAATTACACCTCAATAAATGTGTTAAAAAAACAAAGAACTCTGTTAATTGACACCATCATTGATAATAAATGGAGGCAATGTCCCAAAATAAAACAATCAGATTTTTCTTCTAGGTATTTGGATATGTTACACTTTCAACTGTTTCTGATGTTACCTGGACTGAGGACATGTAATATTAGGACCTGGGGAAATATCCATTTTAACCATATGTATAACAAGACTATGAAAACTAGGCCATACTTGAAAATGAGACAGAGTTCAGAGATAGGAGATGGAGAGTAGGAAACAGGAAAGAAAAGCAAAATTCCAGTAATCCAAAGATTGAAAGACAGACAGTTAGTAGTTAGAGGCTTAGATGCCCAGTGACTTTCAAGTTTCTATCCTTGGTCAAATCTCCTTTGGCTTTCTGAGCCCTTATACTATGCTTCCAATCAATTTCTCTTTTTCACTTAAGTTAGCTCCACAATGTATAACCAAATGAGACTGGATTATTAAAAAATTTTTAAAAACATATTGGTAATTAAAATAAATAAAACCTTTTTGGAATAAAATGTTTTATTTAAAGTTACTATTTTTTCTGTAGTATTTTAATAGTAACATAACATATTTAATACTGGGCTTTTAATTTTAACAAATTTGTTTAATTTGCCATTGCGTAGAACAGTCAAAATCAAAAAACCCTTGCCAATATAAATAAAGAAAATCTTGGCTCATGATATTACCTTAAATAAAACACTTATAAATTGGAGAGAGGATATAAAGAGGAGAAAATGAGAAGAACCCACACAAAGAGAATATGCCATATTGAATAAGAAAACAACTAGACATTTATGAAACCATAGAATAGCCAAATGAGAAAACTATTATCCACCAAAATTTTTCTGGGAAGAAACATCCTGACCTGCATTCACATGGTTGAAGGAAGATAGATTCACAAACATACCAGCCCATCAAAATTGTTTAGTCCAGAATCAATCAGACAAAAACTGGACCATTCAGTCTGTCAACATTATTTGAAGAACAGAGAGATAAACAACTCAACCAAATGGGACTAAGGTCTTTCTCTGTGAATTTGGAACTGGAGCTGTGAGATTTAATCAGTCTTTATGCTTATGGTTGGACAGATGATAGGTAAAATGCAGAACCTTTCAGAAGCCTTTTCTAAACTATACATAAAACAACAAAACAGAAATGTAGAGAAAAGGTGTAAATCAGAGGTGAGTCTCCTGCCAGAGGCAAGGATGCACAACTCTTTCCTGTATTCCACTGACATTCTTCAATGTCCTTATAATAAATTCTCCCATTTTTTCTTACATAGCTGCAAGCAGGTTTTTGTTGTTTGAAGTTATGGTGTACGGTGTCTTACTTGTAATGGTTATTTAATCAATGTTTGTAAAAATAGAAATAGAGATGGAACAGCAAATTTAAAGAAACTTTATTTGCATGAACCATCTTGCTTGTAATCATATTTTGGAGAAGATGGGGACTTTGTAGACAAATGGATTAGGCTTTGAATTAATTTACTAACTAAACAAATTTAACAGCTTCTCAAGCAATGAAAGATTTTAAGCTGAGATTGAAAGAAGCTATTGAATAATTTGGCACTCACCTAAGAAATAAAATGTAACCAAGAAATTGCTTCGTTCATTTCGCCATGAACCTCTCACTTCGTAATTTTGACTTATGTGGCTTCAAGTTTTAGAATAGGAAAAGCAGCACCTGGGTGGCTCAGTCAGTTAAATATCTGCCTTAGGCTCAGGTTCTGATCCCAGGACCCTGGGGTCAAGCCCCAAGTCAGGCTCTCTACTCAGTGGAGTCTGCTTCTAGCCCTCTTCCTCTGTCCCTCCCCCTGCTATGCACTCTCACTCGTACTCTCTCTCTCTCTCTCAAATAAATAAATAAATAATCTTTAGGATAGGAAAAGAAAATACTAAAATTTTTTGGTCTTTAATTATTCTCTGAGGATGTATATCCTAAATCATGCTAAAGTATTCCTTTGGATATGAAACTTTATAAAGGAAATTGATTTTTACATGAGTGTTTTTGTGCGGTAACTAGAAGTATTATCAGAACAACAAGAAATAATCTGATCCAAAATTTATTCTCTGACACAAAAATTATATTAAGGATGGAAGTGTGAGTAATATCCATATCTGTGTCTAGTGCTTAGCATCCTGGGGATTACACAGATGTAGAAATGAGCCTTGAATATGGCTCCCAATGAGCCTATACCTCTTGGTATTCACACCCTACATTGTACCAAGGTTTGTTGTTACTTCCAAATGGATGGATAGATGTTACCACCAAGATTAGGTCATATAAGACACTGTAACTTTTGTTTTAGACACACTCTCTTTCTTTTGGATCATCCAGTCTTGGAAAAGGCAACTGTCTTGTTGTGAATAGGCCCACCTGAGAAACTGATGTCTCCTACCATTGCCATGTGAATGAGTTTAGAAATGGATCCTTCAGCTCAGCCAAGCCTTCAGATTATTCCTGCTGTAGCTAACATCCTGAATGCAACCTTTTAAGAGATCTTAAGCTACAATCATCTAAGTTTCTTTCAGATTCCTGACTCTTACAAACTGTGAAATAATAAATGTTTGTTGTTTAAGCTGCTGTATTTTGCTGTAACTTGTTACACAGCAATCAGTAACTAAAACAGTAAATGACTGATAAATGCTGATTTATAAATAAATAAACAAATAAATAGATATTTTTAGAATAAATTAGAATTTTCAATGCTTGATTGCTTTTAAAACATTGAATAATGCCAGAGTCAGTAAAAACCCTAAATCATACTTACACATTTTCAGATAGGGCAGACAGAAACTGTGGTTAATACTTTTATTTTAATTCAAATCATTAGGGGCGCCTGGGTGGATCAGTGGTTAATTCAAATCATTAGTTTTTTTTAAAGACTTAATTTTCTTATTTTCTTATATCTGTAAAAGTACCTTTACTTTTTTATAAGATGCTAGTACAGGAGTCTCCATGTGCTTCCCATCTGAATTTCTATTCTAATGAAGGTTACAAGATTTTAGATACGAATTTCAATCTTGTTTATATTTTTTATTGCAAAAGTTTTCCCAAAAAAATGTGGGCAAAAGAGAACAGAAGCAAAAGGCCAAGTTTAGAACAACCTTTTCCCAATGGTCAGTTAGTTATAAGATGCATCTTTATATTTAACCAATTATTTTCTTGAAAAATTAAAATCTATTTATTAAAACATATATTGGTTAACTTCTCCCAAAAGTAACATTGCATGCTATTTCCTAAGTGTATAAATATCTATTTAAAAAGAAAGAAAAACTTAGATCTCAAAAACTTTCATGTTAATATGATACAGAATCTTTCAAGCAAGTAGGATAAATGTGTTTTAAAACAGTTTTTCATTATCCTATGGCCATGAAATACAATCAGTTTCCAAACTGTGATTCACATCCAATTTAAAAGATTTTTTTTGTTCTGTGCCTACTTGGTAGCACGCTTTCCTTTTCAGCTGTAAGAATAAAAATTACAGGGGGAAAAGATAGAAGGCAAGCCAAGATTAATAGGATCCAACTTCAATGCTCTGATACTTTCTCCGTTGCTAAAATAAATCAACAAATAGGTCAGGGAAGCCACCATCTCATCTTAAAAGCATCAACCATAGAATATAATGGGATTTGTGCATATTAAAGTAGCAGGCTAAAAATGCCAACAGATAGCACATTGTTATTTTAGAGGAACAAAAAAAAAAAAAACAGCACCACTATCCACCACACAATACAAATGAAATGGAAGATCACAGCTATTTAAAGGGTTTGTCTGAAAGTACAATAAATTTAGCTTTAATAGAATTTCAGTCTTTGATTTTTCACTAGGCCTAATACATTCATTCAGAGCCATTAGTTTAACAATATATAAGTGTAGAATTCACTCACCAACAGTGACGAATGTGTTTATTTATAGCTTATTTCATTTTCTCATTGTAAAATACCTCCATTACTGTGCCTCCATACATGTGCAAATAAAATTAAATACAAACCTACATGTTCCTCAAAGACAAAAAGTAAAATGAGGGTTATTTGATCCCAAAGCTAGATGAATATAATTGTAATGTAGAATTTGATCTGTTCAATTCACTTCAACCTATCTAAAGTGGCCAAATTCCCCAGAGGGGTTAGGAGGTAGGAATCCTAGCTTGTAAAAAAAAGCAACAAAGCAGTTTAAATGCTGAAGAAATGAGAATAAAGTTTGAATTCAGTGCTTAAGGTGAAAACTTAAATTGTGGAAATCATGTCTTTAACACCTTTCTTCACATCCTGAATAAATTCCTTTCTCTCCAGAAAAAACAACAAAGCCATCTATCTACGTATTCCTTCTGTCTCTTTTGGTATGTTTCTGAAAAATACACATTATAATTCAATTTCAAAATCCAATGTAAAAATAGTACTGTTTTAGCTAACTAGTTTCATCTACTTCTTTTTATCTAATTTCTACTGAGTATTTAGTGCCTTAATTAATAATGTCAAGGGCACTTTATGAAAGATAATAAAGTATTTCATAGAAGTGATGCAAGTCAAATGTAAGCCATGAATTTGCAAAATGATTCAGCCAAAGCATAAAAGGAAGTTAAAGGTGGATTAGTATAGAGAAGTCAATAACAAGACAAAAATTTAGGGTAATTGATGATCCAGAATAAAGAATAAAGTTAATTTTGTTTTTAAGTTTAGATTATAAGAAATTGATTTGTAGGCAATATGTCAAGAGAGATGAATAAATATTTGCAATAACAGAAGAAACCATCTTTTTATCACATAAATATTTAAAAATAAAAGTAACCCTCTAATCATTTGTTGCAGTAAACTGATAAAATATATTACTGAAAAAAAGAAATTATCCACAACTATATATGAGCATCTTGGCTTCTCATTAGGCTCTATGGAATATTGAAATTAGAAAATTGCAAATAAAAATTATCAATTATAAAAAATAATGTAATAAATTTTTTAATTCACTGTTTATTTTATCCATCTATAAAACATGCACTTTGCTTATTTTTTTAATCTAAACAGAAATACAAGTAAATCATATTTAACTTACTAATAAAGAACATTGGTTATTCCCACATGTTGTTACTATACAGTTATAGGAATTTCAAATTTTGTTGCTCACTGGATAATCTGTACAAGTCCAAATCCGACATAATGAGTATTTTCCATTATTCCTGGAGTATGGCCCATTGTGAAGAGATAAAAATGACAGTTTGGCCATTCTAGGACCTTGCAGAATGGACATGCCCATCAATTATAGTTATAACTTACAGTTTCAATTTAAGTTCATAATTAAATATAGATCCAACTTTTCTCAACTATCATAAGAGGTAAAGAGGAGACTTCAAAGGATTTTTGTTTCTCAAAAGCAGAGCTAATTAAGTGAAATCACTTACAGATTGTCACTTTTAGCAAAGACATTGTCCAAAGGAGGATGTTAGAGGCAGTATTGGTGTCATGATGATTTTCTGGCCTGGATCAGAAGAAAAGACAAGAAAACTCCAGGTTAGAATGTGCAGGAGTTGTTTTTCATAAATATTCAGACATGAAATCCCAAGTTTTATAATTATTCTGAAATAGATAATGTTCAAAATGAGACTAATCTTGAGGGTATAAAAGTAGTCCTTTTAATTCTTTTATGTTACATAAAATTTGCTGGTGTCCTTTATTACTTTTTAAAAAATCAAATACATCAGTTTCATTTCTCTTCCTGCAAAGAGCAACTTTTTGTTGGTAGTAATTAGTTATTTCAGAATTTCAGGAGATGCTTCCTTAAGATACCTGGCTTATAGGCTATCTTTGGGCCCCACAAGAACAAATATAAAGCCCAGAATTCTTTTAACCACAGATTCACATTTTCCATAAGGAATTTGTAATCAAACTCTCTCTTCCTTTCAATTTTTCTCTTGAGAAAGAACACCTGAACTAGGCCTACTTGTATTCTGATAGAACATGAAAAGAAAATAAAGTAATATATAAAACGGCTTTGCATTTATTTAAAATAGATATTTTCATCAAACTTTAGTATATACAAAATAGCCGAAATGCACTCCTACATTTTCCGTTCCCAATCTAGATTAAATTGAGGATATATACTTTAAATCCTTGTTCAAGTCACTCTCTTCTGCAAGATGAGTTATATAAAGATAATTATACCATGGGGCCTGCCTTTCAGATGCTCAACATCTAGTTTTATGAAGATCAGCATACAGTGTCTAGGTGTGGCCACTGAGGAAATACATTGGTTGAGCTGGGGAGTGGAGACCCTGGCTACCACTATGATTTTGATCAATAAGGTGTGGCTGGAGAAATGCTTTTGGGGGTATGTACTAATTGCTTACAAAACAGAGCTTGCACTGAGACTACTCACTCTGCCTATAATTTACCCAGTGCTTTCCTTTTACTCCCTTCTTTAGGGTAGGCAGGACTCACCAGATGCAGTGGAAAAAAACAAACAAAAAAAACTACCTTCTTCTAATTATTTCATATTAGAGCTTTATATCATACTAGAGCCTGTGTGTAGGTACAGGTCCTCAGAAATCTTTCCCAAAAGTACCTTTCTATTTCTTTATGTTTGTAACCATAACCATCAAATGATTATTTGACAGTTATATCCTTGAGGTGTACTCATGATTTACCCTAGTGCTATGAAAATCTGGATGATAACTTTGTTCCCTGGATTCTCATTCTATACAATTGCCTAATTTTTGGTCTATGCGCACTGAGTTTTCTCCTCATGTAATGAAAAGACATTACACAAATTCCCTCTGGAAATTAAATACAAAAGCCATGCTTTTACAAACTGGGACTATTTCATGGAATTCATGCCTCTTAACACACTGCATTTTAAACCAATTACTGTAACGGTTCTCAAAGAATGTGTTTGAATATCATCATTCTGCATGTTCTCAAGAGCCTGTCTTTGTAAACAGTGACTACACACATTCTTAAACAACAGATGTCTTGGTAGAAGATGAGTCTGTCATAAGGTATCTGCCACCTGCTTTTGCCCATCATTATTCCCTTAATGGCTTACTACCTATGGGCATATTGAGCCACCAAAGAGTAGTGTCATTCCCAAAAGTACCACCACAAAAGCAATTCTTATGAGGTTGGTAACAGAAAGCCAGCTGAACAGCGTTTCCCAGAACACTGCTGCAATATGTCATTTTTGAAAATGCCATGTTAGTGGATATGACTTTGGGAATTGACTTAATAACAATAATAACAATAAAAATGGTTGGCACTTAACAAGGAAGTGTTTTTCATCCCAAAGGGCCCACAAGTGCTCCAGACTCAGAAATTCAGTTAAAGCTAAGAAGGGTGATGGCACTCAGCACAGTAACAAAAGCTCAGAAAACAATCACCAAGGAGAGAAGCACAAGCTCTCATCTAAAAGAGATATCATAAGCTTTTTATTTTCCACATACAGTGATATAAGCTTGGATTTTTATCTCTTCAGAAGGGTGCCCAATATATTTAAAAAAAAAAAAAAAAAAGGCTTGTGTGTCCAACTCTAGGTAGAAACAGTTGAATGGTAAAGAAAATTGAACTTGCAGGTTTGGAGTCAGGTTTAGAAGCAATCACAAAATGGATCAAAATCACCTTGACATACCTTTTTTTGCTACCCAAGATCTCTATGTAGTCATCCCATTTTAGAGACATACTGTTAAAATATGAGCCAAGTAGGTTTCCACTTTAAAGAAAGAGAGGTAATGAGGTTGGATTGCTAGGTAATTCTGATCCTCACAGACCATGTTCACACAAAAAGTTTCATCATGCTGACAAGTGGCTTTTTGATCTTCCTGAAGGATACTGCCATAATTGGAACTGGCTAACTTCTTAGGCTCATTTATAACATTCATGTATAATACTGCCTATAAAGATATTTTCTTTCAAACATGTGAAGTGTTTGTGTGCAAATGACTGTTAAGAATATCCTTTTCCTAAGGCAGAAATAGATATTTTCTTCTCTTTAACATAAACATGTCATAAGTACTGATTTTTAAGCATAGGCAAATTTGATCTGAAATTAATTTAGTACCTATCTTACCATTAAAATGACTTAGCCAGTTTGTCCTCTGATTCTTTTGATAACCACAAACTAACCAGACTGTGTGAATTGGTAAGAGTTTGACTTTCCCCAATAGGTTTCAAAATGTCAGGATTATTCCATTATTTTGGTAAAATAATACATTTTCTTCTCTGCCCAATCCCCATCTTGTAAAACTTTAAAAAGTCCACTCAGCATTCTGTTTTTCTTCCAAAGATAAATTTTCTTGACAATGTAACTATTGACCCATTTGTAGTAGATCGGGCATGGTTTTTCTCTCTGAGTCATGATGTTTCACATACTAATTCTTTCACTGTCCCTTTTGATACTTGATAGGAATTTGCCTTCTAGAACTGACAAAAGCTAATGTGCATTCCAGAAATACAATCCCCATGACTCAGAAATCTATAGCATTATACTCTAGCACAGTTGTTCTAAACTTAGATGGTCCAGGACCTGACCCAAGTCTTACTTTATAAAACTCTGGAGCTGGGGACCTAGAGCTTCAAAACCCTTCATATGGAGTGATCTATCAGTTACAATTTATATGTAGCTGTTGGTAATAACAACTTGAAATAAAGACATTTGGGTACAGTGAACATTTTCTTTCTTCTGTTTTCCTTTTAGAAGATAGGAAATAGGTAAGCAAAGGTGGTATAGAAGCCCCACTAAGTCAGTGGAGTCCCAGGTTCCTTCCTTTGCTTTGCTAATTTTAATTATGGCTTCCATCCTCAAAGTCACTTATTCTGACAAAATAGCAGCTCATTATTGGCAAGAAACAGGAGAATAAGTTTTCATTCACAAGTTCCACAGGACTATAGTAAACAACAACTAACCAACTAACCCCCTGGGGCAGAGAGAAACAGTCATCTCAGTCTTTCCTTCAAACAGGCCTATTGGCTAATTTTAAAAGCTGCTGCCTGAGGGTCAGGCTTCTAAATTAGCCTGGCTGACTGTTAATCCTATCCAGAGACTGGGGAAGGTAACAAACACCACCTCTGACTTCTCACTTAAACCCACTAAAAATCACCAATATCTCCCTGTAAGGACATTGTACACAAGTCTGGCACCTAAGATTTTGTGGCTGCCACCCAAAGAATGAGTACCTAGATCACTTGGCTCTGACAGCCAAAGAGGCTTACATTCATGAGCCCCACAGAAGTGTAACAAATAAGGATATTAACTAACACAGGAATACCCCTCTGCCACTATATATCTGGGCCTAGCATAGAGGGAATAGACAAAAAAGCCAATTTCCCAGTTTCTCCCAGGAAGGACACTAAATACATATTTTCTTTGAGTGTCTTGTTTCCCATTAGCCTGCATTCAAGGACTGACTGAAAGCTTCCCCTTTGGGACACTGACAGGTTTTGGCACACCCTCAACAACTGGGAGCCACTAAGAACAAAGAAGGCAACTTGGACAATCACAAACATTTGAGAAACAACCAAGAGTTTGGACCAAGCTAATTGATAGGCTTCATCTCCTACATGAGCGCATTCTATCAAGACTAAGAGAGGTAGGTGCTTTATCTAATACACAGAAACTAACACAGAGAATCAAGGAAAATGAAGAAATAGATGCATATGTACTAAGGAAAGAATAAGATAAAACCCTAGAAACACACCTTAATAAAATAGAGAAAATTTACTTACCTAGAGTTCAAAATAATACTCATAAAGATATTCATGAGGGTCAGGAGAACCATGCATGAACAAAGTGAGAATTTCAACAGAGATAGAAAATATAAGAAAGTACCAAACGAAAACACAGAGCATAAGAACAGGATAAGTGAACTGAAAAAATTCAATAGAGGGGTTCAAAACAATCTATAGTAAGCAAAAGAGAGAATCAGCAAACACAAAAAGTGTGGAATTTATTTATTTATTTATTTTTAAAATTTTCATGTGTCATGATATGTTTTAGATTTTCAATTATTTAAATATTCTTTTTTTGTTTAAGATTTTATTTATTTATTTGTCAAAGAGAGAGATCACAAGTACACAGAGAGGCAGGCAGAGAGAGAGAAGGGGAAGCAGACTCCCTGCTCATCAGAGAGCCCGATGTGGGGCTCGATCCCAGGACCCTGAAATCATGACCTGAGCTGAAGGTAGAGGCTTAACCCAAAGACAGTGGAATTTATTCACTCAAAGGAGCAAAAAGAAAAAAAGAATTGAAAAGAGCAAAGATAGTGTAAAGGACTTATGGGACAACAGTCAGGGGACCAATATTCACATTGTAGGAGTCCCAAAAAGAAAAGGGAGAAAATGCCATAAGGCTTATTTAAAAAAAAAATAATGTCTGCTAATTTCCCTAATCTGCAGAAAGAAACAGACATACAGAACCAGGAATCCCAAACAGTTCCACATAAGATAAACCCAAGGAGACCCATACTGAGGCACATTATAATTGTCAAAATTAAAGATAAGACTCAAAGCTGCCGCAAGAGAAAAAACAACATGTTGCACACAAAAGAACTATCCATAAACCATCAGCAGACTTTTTCAGCAGAAACTTTGAAGGCCAGAAGAGAGTAGCACAATATATTCAAAGTGCTAAAAGGAAAAAAAAAAAAAAGAAGCCAGTCAAGAATACTCTGACCAGCAAAGCTTACCTTAAGAATTGAAGGAAAATAGGAGTTTTCCAGACAAAGTTGAAGAATTCATCACCACCAGGTCAGCCTTACAAGATGTTAAAGGGGCTCCAGGAGCTGAAACAAAAGAACACTAATTGGTAATAGGAAAATATATCAAAATATAAAACTCACTGATAAAATATTTATAATTAAATTCAGAATACTCCAATGTTGAAATAGTGGTGGGTAAATCAATCATATCTCTAGTATGAAGGTTAAAAGAAAAAACTATGAAAAACAATTAAAACTAAAATAATTTATTAATGGATACACAAGGTAAAAATATATAAATTGTGACATCAAAAACATAAAATATGTTGGTGGGGATGGTGAAAGGATAGAAATTTTGCATTCAGTAAGAGTTGTTATTAGCTTAAAATAGACTGTTATATCTATGTTTTATGTAAGCTTCATGGTAACTACAAAGCAAACACCACAAAAGATAAGAAGAGGGACTCAAAGCATACCATTATAGAAAATCATTGATTCACAAAGCAATATGGCAAGAGAGGAAGAAAGGAACAAGAGAACTACAAAACAGCCAGAAAATAATAACTTACCTATCAATGATTATTTTAAATGTAAGTGGATTAAATTCTCCAATTGAGAACACACAGAGACTGAAAATGAAGGGATGGAAAAAGATACCCATGTAAACAGAAGCCAAAAAAGAAAAAAAAAAAAAAAAAAGGCTAACTATGCTTTTATCAGAAAAAACAGATTTTTAAGCCAATGATGGTACTAAGAGAAAAAGAAGATCATTAAATAATGATAAATGGGCCAATCCAACAGAGAACATAACATTTGTAAATATTTATGCATGCAACACAGAAGCACTTAAATACATAAATCAAGTATTAACAGACCTTGGGGCACTTGGGTGGCTCAGTCAGTTGAGTATCTGCCTTCAGGTCAGGTCATGATCCCAGGACCCTGGGATCCAGCCCTGAACCTGCTCCCTGCTCTGTGGGGAGCCTGTTTCTCCCTCTGCCTGTCACTCCCCCTACTTGTGCTCTCTCTCTCTCTCATCAAATAAATAAATTAATTAAATCTTAGAGAAAAAAAGATTAAAAACAGACCTGAAAGAAGAAATAAACAGCAATGCAAAAATAGCAGGGGACTTTAATACCACACTTTCAACAATGGACAGATCATCCAGATAGAAAATTAATAAGTAATTATTGGCCTTAAATGACATGCTAAATCAGATGGAATTAACAGACATTTACAGATTATTCTATCCATCAGCAGCAAAATACATGGTCTTCTTTTCCAAGACATATCACATATTGGGCCCTAAAACAAGCTTTTTTTTTTTTTTTAACTATTTATTTATTTATTTGTTCGTTTGTTTATGTATGTATTTGAGCGAGAAAGGCGAGGGAGGGAGAGAAACATGCTCCCCCACCAAGCAGGGAGCCTCATGCAGGGCTCAATCCCAGGACGCTACAATCATGACCTGAGCTGAAGGCAGACATTCTACCAAATGAGCCACCCAGGTGCCCCCAATAAAACAAGTCTTAATAAATTTGAGAATGAAATCATAATAAGCATCTTTTCTGATCACAATGAAACTAGAAAGGTGTTACAATGCTGAAAATTTCACAAATATGTGGAATTAAAGAACATAATCTTGAACAACCAATGGGTCAAAGGCAAAGTAAAAAATATTGAGACAAGTAAAAATGGAAATGCAACATATGAAAACTATGGAATGCAAAAAAAGCAGTTCTAAAGGGAACTTTATAGTGATAAGCAACTACATGAAGGAACAAGAAATCCCAAATAAACATCCTAACTTTATATCTCAAGGAACTAGAGAAGAAGAACTAATCACAAAATTGGCAGAAGGAAGGAAATAATCATAGCAAAAATAAATGGAGGAAAAAAGATGATAGAAAAGAACAAGAAACTATGAGAACCAGTTTTTTTGAAAAGATAACACAGATAAGCTTTTACATAAATTTACTAGAAAAGAACTCAAATAAATAAAATTACAAATTTAAAAGGGTACATTACAACTGATATTACAGAAGCACAAAGGATCACAAGTGACTATTATTAACAATTATATGCCAATAAGAAGGACAAACTTAGGGGGCACCTGGGTGGCTCAGTGGGTTAAAGCCTCTGCCTTCGGCCCGGGTCGTGATCCCGGGGTCCTGGGATCGAGCCCCGCGTCGGGCTCTCTGCTCAGCAGGGAGCCTGCTTCCCTTCCTCTCTCTCTGCCTGCCTCTTTGCCTAAATAAATAAAATCTTTAAAAAAAAAAAAAAAAAAAGGACAAACTTAGAACAAATGTATTAATTCCTAGAAACATATAATCTTCTAAGACTAAATCAGGAAGACGTAGAAAATCTGACCAGACTGATTACTAGTAAAAAGATTGAATCAGGGCACCTGGGTGGCTCAGTGGGTCAAAGCCTCTGCCTTCAAGTCAGGTCATGATCCCAGAGTCCTGGAGCCCCGCGTTGGGATCTCTGCTCAGCAAGGAGCCTGCTCCCTCCTCACTCTCTGCCTGCTTCTCTGCCTACTTTGATCTTTGTCTGTCAAATAAATAAATAAAATCTTAAAAAAAAAAAAAAAGATTGAATCAGTAATTAAAGACCTTCCAACAAAAGTCCAGGACCAGATAGATGGCTTCTCTGGAGAATTCTACAAAAATTTAAAGAAAAATTAATACCAATCCTTCTCAAACTCTTCTAAAAAAATAGAAGGGAAAGGAATACTTCTTAACTCACTTTACCAGGCCAATACCCTGATGCCAAAACCAAACAACAGCACAAGAAGAGAACACTACAGGCCAATATCTCTGATAAATATAGATGGAAAAATCCTCAACAAAATATTAGCAAACCAAATTCAGCAGTATATATAAGGATCATTAGCCATGATTAGATGGGATTTTTTCCCCCAGGAATGAAAGGATGGTTCAATACCCACCAATCAGTGTGATATACCACACTACTGAAATGAAAGATAAAAATCATACAATCAACTTAATAGATCCAGGAAAAGCATTTGACAAAATTCAACAACTTTTTATGATTAAACACTCTCAACATATACCAAGTATGGAAAGAACGCACCTCAACATAATAAAGGCTATATATGAAAAGCCCACAGCTAACATACTCAATGGTGAAAAGCTGAAAACCTTTCCTTTAAGATCAGGAACAAGACAAGGATGTCCACTCTGGCCACTGTTATTCAACAGAGTATTAGAAACCCTAGCTAGAACAATTAAACAAGAAAAAGAAATAAAAGACATCTAAATCAGAAAAGTAGTAAATTTTTCTTTATTTGCAAATGAAAAAATGAATGCATTTCTGATACAACAAAGTATCAGAAAGAAAAATTAAAAACACAATTCCAGGGACGCCTGGGTGGCTCAGTGGGCTGGGGCTTTGGCCTTCAGCTCAGGTCATGGTCTCGGGGTCCTGGGATCGAGTCCCACATCGGGCTCTCTGCTTAGCAGGGAGCCTGCTTCCCCCCTCTTTCTCTGCCTGCCTCTCTGCCTACGTGTGATCTCTGCCTGTCAAATAAAATAAATAAAAATCTAAAAACAAAACAAAACAAAACAAAACCCCACAATTCCACTTATGAGTACATCAAAAAGAATAAAATACCTAGAAATAAATTTACCCAAGGAACTGAATAATCTGCACACAAAATCTGTAAGACATTGATGAAAGAAACTGAAGAAGACACCAATAAATGAAAGGATATTCTGTGCTAAATGATTGGAAGAATTAATATTGTTATAATATCCATACTACCCAAAGCAATCTATGATTCAATGTAATCCCTATTAAAATTCCAATGGCATTTTTCACAGAAAAATAATCTTAAAACTCATATGGAATCAAATCTTTTGAGAAAGAAGAAGAAATTTGGAGGCATCACCCTTTCTGATTTCAAACAATAATACAAAGCTATTATAATAATAAAAAATTCATGGCATTGGCATAAAAACAGACAAAAGAATAGAACAAAATAGCCCAGAAATAAGACCATATATTGTCAATTTATGACAAAGAAGCCAAGAATATTCAACAGGGAGTAGATAGTCTTTTCATAAAATCATGTTGATAAAACTGGATAGCCACATGCAAAAGAATGAATCTGGACCTCTACCTTATACCATACACAAAATTCTTTCAAAAATGAATTCAAAACTTGAATGTAAAATCTGAAACCATCAAACTCATAGAAGAAAAGATAGGCAGTAAGCTCATTGACATTGGTGTTGGTGATGAGTTTTTGGATTTGATATCAAAAGCAATAATAATAAGCAAATAATAAATAAAATAAATAAAAGCAAAAATAAATAAGTGGAACTACAGACAACAAAATGATCTGCACACTGAACAAAACCATCAGCAAAATGAAAGGACAATCTATGGAATAGGATAAAATATTTGAAAATCATATCTGACAAAGGGTTAGCATACAAAATTTAAAGAACTCACACACATTGATACCAAAATATAACCCAATTGAAAGTGGGGAGAGGAACTAAATAGGTATTTGCCAAAGAAGACATAAAAATTGATACATGAGGGGCTCCTGGGTGGCTCAGTGGGGTTAGACTCTGCCTTCGGCTACAGTCATGGTCTCAGGGTCCTGAAATCGAGCCCTGTATCGGGCTCTCTGCTCAGCAGGGAGCCTGCTTCCCCCCTCTCTCTCTGCCTGCCTCTCTGCCTACTTGTGATCTCTCTCTGTCATAGAAATAAATAAAAATTGATACATGAAAAAGTGCTCAGCATCACTAATCATCAGGAAAATCCAAACCAAAACCACAAAGAGATATAACCTTACACCTGTTAGAATGGCTGTCGTCAAAAACATGAACTAAGAAGTGTTGGTGAGGATGTGTAGAAAAAGGAACACTTGTGCACTCTCAGTGGGAATGTAAGCTGGTGCAGCCACAATGGAAAAGAGTATAGTGGTTTCTTAGAAACTTTTAAATAGAACTACCATATGATTCAGCAATCTCACTGTTGGGTATATATCCGAAGGAAATGAAAATAGGGTATTGAAGAGATATCTATACTTCTATGTTTATTACAACATTATTTGCAATAGCCTGGTTATGGAAATAACCTAAGTGTCCATCAGTAAATGAATGGATAAAGAAGAGATATTCATATACAATAAAATATTTTTCAGCCACAAGAAAGAAGAAAATCCTGCCATTTGGGACTACATACACAGAACTTGAGAGCACTATGCAAAGAGAAATAAGACAAAGAAAGACAAATAGTACATACTATCACTTATATGTAGAATCAGGAGGAAAAGTCAAACTCAGAATAAAAGAGAGTAGACTGATAATTCCTGGGGGCTGAGGGTTGAGGAGGATTATAGCGAAGTTGGTAAAAGAGTACAAACTTTCAATTATAATATGAATATGGTCCGAGGATCTAATGTAACTATAACTGATACCACTAAATTGTAAAATTGAAATTTGCTGATAAAACTTGAAAATTCTCAGAAAAAAAGATTACTGTGTGAGGTGATAGATGTATTAATTAACTAGATAGGAGGAATCCTTTCTTAGTGTATACATGTAACAAATCATCACAATATACACTTTAACTTACAATTGTATTTGTCAATTATACCTAAATAAAACTGAAAAAAAAAAAAAAGTGTTCTAGATAGTCCATAGAGTTTCTACCATCAATTGTTATATACTGGAATCAAACAATACTAACTAGAACTAAACCCAGTTTGTCAGATACTGGTCTAAGAACTTTACCAGTTAAAAGATGTGTCTTTTAATCTTCACTCAATCCTATGAAATAAGTTCTGTTAGTAACCTCATTTACCTGATGAGTAAAAAGACAGAGAGGTTTAATAACTTGTCCCAGATCACATATACAGTAATTCTTAGAGGTCAGGGCCTCAGATAGCCATCAAATTACACAGCTTCCCTTATTTTCAAATTAGACACATTTTTCTTGCAACAGACACTGCAGAAATTCTGAGTATTTTTCATAGACTTATAACTAAGGCAGAGCAACTTTATTGCCTTTCTAGTCACTAGCTATTTGCTGCCTTAAAATGTTCATTTTGAAACCTCAAAAAGGCAAAACTGTAATTTATCTTGATAGAGAAAATTCCCCAAGGAAGAACTGACAACCTTACAGAACTATTAAGATATTTCCATGTCAAAATACTTTTTATCCCACAGAAACTGCCTTTTCTAGCAAAATCCCCAAGGTGAATCTGCCAAAGTTACTTAGGTCGGTAATGCATACTTTCTTACGACTCCCACTTATCTGTGAAACCTTTTCTCGTGGCACTAGAGGATGGGCCTGAATGCAGCAGAATTGGATGTTACTGAAAACTTTAATTGATTTAGTCCACAGTGTCTCAAAAATGAGTGTTTAAAATTAAAAAAATAAAATAAAAAAGAATATAGGAAAACACAATTCTGTTATCATTCACATGGCAGACTTACCAATTAACAGTAAATACAGCCCAAGAAGTATTTTTGTTATATCAATTCTGTCTGGCTCATCACATATAACATAAGAAAACTCCACAGTATTGGATAGGTTTTTCTGTCACTAAAAACTCTGTATGGTCTCAGATAAATCGTCTAATCTCTTGAGACTTATAATCATTTATAAATAGTAGGTTACAATAAATGAGCTTCAGGTTTCTTCAAGTTCCACAATTCTGCATTTTTTGTGACTTGTTTTACATACATATTCTCTAGTGATCTGCACACTCTTAGAGTTGTGCACACTCAGTATATATTACATTGCTGGAAGAATAAGTGTTTGAATGCAAAAACAGGTGAATGGAGATGAATAATTATATTTACAAAGTAATTTTTCTTGCCCCGGCATGTTAACTTAGCCTTTACTTTTTATCCTCAACACATAACGTCCTCATGTACATCTTTTGTTTTGAACTTTTTTCATCAGAAATTTTCAAACACAATAAAAAAGTATAATAAATGTCCACATACCCATCACCCAGCTTGAAAGCATTAACTTGCTATTAGTCTCTATTTTATCTATCATTGCCATGTTTATACTAAACAAATTTCAGATATATCATTTCACTCATAAATAAAAGCTAAAATAAAAAAACATTGATGATAAATTCTACTTTCAAGTTTACTATAGAAACTGGAATATTCTGCCCCAATTGAATTATTGGCAGTTCACCCATTATTTTCTGCTTATTTTGAATGTAGTCAGAATCCTAGTTAAAAAAAAAAATCCTTGAAAATCTAAACTTTTACACAGCATTTGTCCTTTCAGAGGGATAGGAAAGGAATAAGAATGTTCGGCCTGAATTTGTATTCACTCTACTGACAAACAATTCAGTTACAATGTAAGCTAAAGGAGAGATTGATAAAGATTCACAAGAGGAAAATGGAATAAATTCCTGAATCGGATTTTTATAACATTTACATGTTTCCTTGAATGGAATTCCAGACACTAAGCATAACTGTACACAATTCATACAACTTAATGCCTACACAAATATAAATATTTAAGATTTATCCACTTTATATAATTGGCCATATTTCTGTTGTTACTAGTTATCATCAAGGAAAGCACAAATTTAATTAAACTCTCTGTGTGTACACTTTTTCCTTTCCCAACTTCTCTATATCCTCATCTATCTATTCTTTTTTGGGATGCTTTTATTTGCAGCCCTAAATTGTGGTTAACTATCAGTTAGCCATTAAAACACACCTAAACCCACAATAAACTCAATCAGACATCCTTTTCTTATTGATTTCTAAGCTGTCTTTGATTTATTTGCCTATTTCTCTCTGAACTATGCAGATCAGCACAATGCCAAAATGAAATGAACTTTAATTTATACTTCATTGTAAATCTATCTTTCTGGTACACTCATTTCTAAGAAGACTATATTCAGCATTTCCTCAAAGATCATTTCTCAGAAATGCTGGTTTCTTTCCATCAAACTCTTGGGTAAATAAGGAATAAGAAAAGGAAAATTATATCTGAAATATATTAAATTCAGAGGGTTAAAACGTAGAACCAAATGAGTAGGTCAAAACTACAAAGTATTTAAAAGATAATTGGAGAGTATCTTCATAACATCCGTGTAGGGAAAGATTTCTAGGCAAAACACATAAGTTATAAACAAAAAGACTAATACATTTGGCCAAATAAAAGTTAAGAACCTCTTCTCATTAAAAGGCACTTTAAAGAAAGGTTGAAAGCAAGCACCGTAGTTGGAAAAGAATGTTGGAAGGCATGTAACTAATAAATATCCTAGTATTCAGACAATATAAAAATAGTTCATCAGCCAAAAAAAATGCAAAGCACCCAAAAAGAAAAATGAACAGAAGACATGAACAGAAATATTTAAAAAGTTGAAATCCAAGTGACCTATAAACACTTGAAATTGGGTTCAATCTCATTAATAATCAGGAAAGTAACAATTTTGCTTATAAAGAGACACTACTAAGCCTTCATTCAATTGGTGAAAAAATAACAATTGTTGGTAAAGATGCAGAGCAACTGAGGCTCTGAAAACTTCTAGGTAGAGTGCAAACTGGTACTATCAGCTTGGAAGATGGTTTGTATAATAGTAGAGTTAAAGATATGTTCTCTATGACACTTTAATTTCACTCCTAAACATTTGCCTTAGAGAAACTTGTATGTGTGTGCACTAGGACACACATACACATATGTATGAATGTACACTGTGCAAATGTGCTGACGAGCACTCTTGAAAATGAAAATGAAAGCAACCCAAATGCTCATTAGCAGGTGGATGGGTAAATACCATATGGCTATATATGAGATAACGACACCTAAATAAAACATCATGGATAATCTTACAAACACAGAATTGAGCTAACACAGGAACAAGCAAAAGAATATAGTATAATTTCATTAATAAAAAGTTCAAAAGTAGGAGCCCTTTAGTTTACCTGCTATGCTATATGTCTTGATTTGAGTGATGATTACGTGGGCATTTACTTAATCACTACTTGTTAAACTGTGTATTTGTACTTTATGTTCTCTTCAACATGCATATTTTATTCCACAGTTATATTTTTAAGTTAAGTTGACTTCAGATGCTCTAATATAGGTCTTCCCTTGTTATTATTAAGTGATAATATCTATCAGTATTTATGAGTCAACATTTTAAGTATAAAGATTTTTATTTTTTTCTTAATATTTTAACAGAAAGGATAGTTTAAAGAGAAGATTAAATAAAGTTGACTTTTTTGTCATATTTGCCTCAGATTGATCTATTTTTTAAAAAGTAAGAATTATAAACATAGCTAAAGTTACTTCCTTGTCCACTTCTCTTCCTTTCTCCCCAAGATAATAATTTTTATTTTTCTATGATATTAGATATTAGGTTTGATAAATTAATTGGATAAAATACTAATATTTTTCTAATACATCCATTGTATTTTTAAAAATTCTATATATATAATTGTAACTATAAATAATATAGAAAACTGGTTTCAAAATTTATATAAACCGTATCATATCACAGCTACATTTTTGCACCTAATTCATTTGCTTCAAAATTATGCTTGATATTCATGTATGTTGATGAATGTCCTATTTTTTTTACATTTTAACTATTGCAGGGTATTCTGTTGCACCAACAGAACACAATTAATTAATCCATTCCCTAACTGAGGGACAATTAGTTTGATTCTACTTGTTTGCTGTGATGAAGAATGCGGCATCAAATTTTATATAAAAGTCTTTTGCATATGTTAGAGTACCTCAAAAATTATCAAAAAATACAGACACTAAAATTTAAACCAGTTATAATCCTACCACTAGAGATAATTATTGTTTGTGGTTTTTTTTAAGATTTTTATTTATTTATTTGACAGATCACAAGTAGGCAGAGAGGCAGGCAGAGAGAGAGGAGAAAGCAGGCTCCCCACTGAACAGAGAGTCCAATGTGGGGCTCGATCCCAGGATCCTGGGATAACGACCTGAGCCAAAGGCAGAAGCTTTAACCCACTGAGCCACCCAGGCACCCCGAGATAATTGTTTTAAATATCTTTATATAGCCAATTGTTTCAGACACAAGGAAATTAGGAAATTATAACACATATACACACATGGTGGTTTTGTATCCCGCTTTTTACTTATGATGAATAATTTCACATATATAAAATAGCCTTCAGAAACATGTTCACCAATGGCTTACGTGTTGTTCTTTTGTACAGTTGAAACCTAATTTATAAAACCATTTCTCAGTGTAAGACATGTAGCTGTTTCCCATTATTCTGTTCTCACTCTTATTTCTTCACATTTAACTGCTTCTTTCATACATCATGGCCTGTGTACATACAGTTCACCATATTCTTTTTCACACTTTTCACATGGCCAGTTTCTTCTCATCTTTGAGATGTCAATGTCAGTAACCCCTGGCAAAGGAGACATTCTCTAATAGTTCTTTCTAAATTATTATTCTTTCTCAGATGCTCTTTTCTTCCCCTAAATAATATTTATCAGACAATATAACTATTTATATACCTAAATATATAGGTATGTCTCTCACCCTGAGGGCAAGGACATGATTTTTCTTGATCACTTTCAGCAATGGACAGGTTGTACACTGCAGATATGTTAGAGGAACATTCATATTGTAGTTATAGTTTTGTATATGAATTACAGAAGACGGCATAAAGTATCTTGAGGAAGAGGTCCTTTTTAAAAATCTCACTAAATATTAACTTTGAGAGACTCTCCCAATAAATAGCTATTGAATGAACGAATGAAATCATATTATAACTTACTGGTTTCCCAACACCAGTGATTTTCATGTTTTCTTTCTCTCTACAGTTTCCCAGAACTCACTGTTGCCCTGATGTTTACCACACAATATGAATGCAGGAAGCACAATCATGAATCTTTGTGGTACTTGGCTCAAGGTCAGTAATTTAATGTACAAAAATACTGGATGAAACACCAATTGTTTTTGATATTTAAAAATATGAGCCCTAAACTACAACATTTAATTAATTCAGAAAAAGAACAAAAGGATGTAGATAATCAATATGTTATATAGTGGACTTAAGAATTCTGTCTCATGAGGTGCCTGGGTGGCTCAGTCAGTTAAGCATCTGCCTTTGGCTCAGGTCATGATCTCAGGGTCCTGGAATTGAGCCCCATGAAGTTCTCCCCACTCAGTGGGGAGTCTGCTTCTCCCTCTTTTCCTCCACCATGCTTGTTCTCTCTTTCACTCTGTCTCAAATAAATTAATTAAATAAAAAGTATTTTGCCTTGCTCTCATAAGTCTATTCTTACATTGTGCTTTTCAGGGGTTATTATTTTCATTCTGATTATCTAAAAGTTAAATTTTATTATCACAAAGAAAAATATAAAAAACTGGCTAAGACTAAAATTGCAAATGCTCCCAATTCTGAGAATACTACACACTGACACTTCTATAGGCCACAAGAATCTACCCCACTTTCATTTAAGCAAACACCAGTCTATGCTTGTAAAGTCAAGAATAATGAAAGTATATTTGGCACACTAAGAATAAGCCTCTCTTTACATCTGACAATATGAAAAATAAACCTTGGCAGCTGCATTTCAGCTATTATAGGAACTTTCTGACAGCTTTCCTCTCTATTGCTCATAAGAAAAGGACTTAAATGAATTAATGTCAGGTGGATTAGTCAGATTCTGTTCAAACTGACAGAACATCATGTCTATACAGCTACTTTAAACTCTCAACATTAGTCTAAAGAATGGGAGGATGTCCTGTATTTAAAATTGAGTAAGTTTTGGAATTTCAAATGTATTTCTTTGGGAAAACATTACCTCTAATTTGGGAAAGAAAAAAAGAAGTATAGCTTAGTGACATATAACACTAGGGTGAGCTGACAAAACCAGATTATAGTATATATATTTACACAGTTGATTTTTTATCTTATAGACTCATAACTGATTTGGACCAGATGAAATAAAATAGCAATTACAGTCATAAAAATGTAGTTTCAGTCATAAAAATGTATTTTTAAAAACTAGCACAGACTCTTTAAATCAAATAAAGCAATTGCTTTATTTTACATGTAAGAAACTAGATGAGAAGCAGGGAAGTAAAGAGACTTAACTAAAGTCATATAGCTAGTTGATTTCAGAGTTAAATGAATAAAAAGTTTGACTATATAATAGATTAGATAGATAGACAGAATTTTAGAGCATCAATAATGGCCAATGCATATCAAAGGGCAAACAATGCCATACCTACAATTATGGAGTATTTTTGATTATCATTCTTAAAATAGTACATTTAACAATTGTGTGACAGTATTAAAACCTGAGAGTTAAGATTTCTAACATTGAACTTAAAATATTTGAGAGTGTCATGCAACATGATTAGAACTGTATATGATTTATTGATATTCAGTGTATAGGCTAGATTGGAATGAGAACACATGGGAGGTTCTCATTTGAAAACCAACTGTTCTCAGTTGAGAAACCAACTGGGAAGATAAAATAATCTAGAAAAATATAATTAAGGAAAACTTATGGTGAATTAGTTTAGGAATTGATAAAATTACTCAATCAGGCAAATAAGAAATGTTCCAAAGGAAGGATCTCTTAGAGTATTAGGAGCAGAAACAGTGTGGTACTGCATTGGGGAGTGTATGGGAAGGGCAAAAATGAAATCAGTGACCACAGAATACTGCTCAAAACTTTCTAAAAATGAAAGTGAGTGGGGCACCTGGGTGGCTCAGTGGGTTAGGCCTCTGCCTTCGGCTCAGGTCATGATCTCAGGGTCCTGGGATCGAGCCCCACATCAGGCTCTCGGCTCAGCAGGGAACCTGCTTCCCCCTCTCTCTCTGCCTGCCTCTCTGCCTACTTGTGATCTCTGTCTGTCAAATAAATAAATAAAATCTTTAAAAAAAAAAATTAAAAAAAAATAAAAATGAAAGTGAGAAATAGGAAAATAGCTGGAAAGTAGAGAAGTTTTTGTGTATGGAAATATGATCATGTTGGCAGGCTAGTAGAGAGAGAGCTTGACAATCCAAAGCAAAGTGGGTAGCTGATAGTACATGTCATCTGGAAAGAAAAAAGATATTCCTTTTCATCTAAGCTAGAGAAATGAAAGAGAGAGTCTATTGCATCCAGTATGGAGAGAAACTCAGTTTCAATGATTCAAGGCTGGTGCTTTCTATTTTCTCTGAGAAAGCATGGTACAGAATCTTTAAAGTCAAGAAAAACAAAGATAGGAAAGCACAATTAGAATAAAAATATTTTAAAATATTGATACACATTGGACAGTTTCTTCTCAAATTGACATGGTATGTCACACCATACTCAGTAATTTTTCCATGGAGAAAACTCCTCAAATATAAAAAACAATGATGATGGCAGAGAGATTGCAGGATATTATCCAATCATCCTCAAGTCATGGTATTCATAGTTTTGTGTAATTCCTTTCCATTGAGAGTGGGTGGGACCTATGACTTAATTCTAATGAATATAATAAAAAGTGATGGAATGGTACTTCTGTGATTATGTTATACAACATTGTAACTTTCATCACTCTAGCCATTCCTCTCCCTTTTTGGCATTAATGAAGCAAGCTCCAGTGTGGTGAACTACCCAATAGAGAGGCTCACTTATTAAGGAACTGAGAATGGCCTCTCAGATTATCAATTATACTTCTTTAAAAATTATTTTAGTGGTTATCCTAGAGTTCACAATATACATTTTTAATTGATGAAATCTACTTTCAAAGAATGCTATTCTCCTGCATGTGAAATGCACATGCCTAATAGAGTGTTCCAATTCCTCCATCCCATCCCTGTGACAATGCTATCACTCTGTTCACTTTTCTGGATGCACTAATCACCCAATCCAATGTTACTATTATTAAACAGTTATCTTTTAAATCAATTCAGAATTTTAAAAAACAACAACAACAACAAAAGAGAGCTGGGGCAAGATGACGGAGAAGAAGGAGACCCTGTTTCAACCAGTCTCCTAAAGTGAGCTAGTTATCTACCAGAACACTCTAAACACCCATGAAATCAGCCTGAGACGTAGGATTACACACTTCTGGATCTCTATGGGGGCAGAAGACTCCAGTGGAATTGTAAAGCGGAGTAGGAATCATACTAATATCAGAGGATAAACAGAAGGTGTAGGGAGCCACCAGAAGTGACCCATTGGAAAGTAATACACCAATATGATAGTGCCCTGTGATTGTGAACCAGCATTAATTTGGAGTCTGGTTAAAAGCACTCAAAGAGCAAAAGATCCTAAGGGGCAACTGGTGGAATCAGGCAGTCATGGGCACGGACCTAAGCTCACGGACCCAGGAGAGCCACCACCTGTGACCACCCATGCCAGAGAGAGGGCAGCGAAGCCTCTAGGCCATGGTCCTTGAGCCCCTGGCTTTCCGCTGCTTACCAGGGCTGAGCTAGGCACACAACCGCCAACGCACATGAGGGAGTCTGATGTGTGTGCCAGCCTGCACTCTCTAGAACCACAGCCTTTTGTACTCTGCATGCGCACTATGCAAAGGGGATCTGAACCATGCTCTCTACCCTCGCCTGAGAGTGCTCTATGCAGGCGCTAGCCAGTGGTCTCTAGAACTGGCTGAGAGTCTGAAAACTCCTAAGCCAGGCTTGAAAATCTCAGCACGTTATCTTTGGGCCCTCTCAGGTTGTCTGGACCCCAGACAGCAGTCCTGGCAAAGGGAACCACGGGAAGTAGGCTCCCTGGATCAATATCGCTCACGATTTTAGTGGCACAGGGGTGCATAGAAAAGTGGGCGCTTTGGGCGACCCCTGAGACAGTGGCTGGGGACATGCACTGCCTGTGGGAGGTTGCACAGCTCAGCAGAGTTTGTAGAGAGGGAGTCTGTGTGTTCTGGACCACACAGAGAGGAGGAGACTGAGGCTTCTCTCTGAGACAGAGGTCTGGGTACAGTTTCCTTTCCAATTAACCTCCAAAAAGCTGCAAAAAGCCACCAAAAAACAAAAAATCTCCAGAGAACAAAAGCCTGAAAAACTGTTTTCAACAGAGCATGGCCCCTTCATAGGAAGCAAGAGGACTCAACCCAAGCAAGACTGACTGAAAAACAAAAACAACGCCGCAGGCCTCTCCCCTAGAAAGCCAGCCAAAACAAGGAGAGGACAACTACCACAGGGTCCCCATAAAACTGTAAAACCCCAATATCAGGGGAAAACAAGATATTAAGCTCCTGGTACTGCCCTAAAACTTGTATATTTCATAGATACAACTTTTATTTTTAATTCGTTCTCACTATTCTTGTTCTTTTTAATTTTTTAACCTATTTACCATTACAAAGAGATGTTGAATACAACAAATTCCATAATAACCTTTTAACTTGAACTTTTTTCATACATATACCTGTATTTTTCTTTTGCTTTTCTTTTTTTTTTTTCAATATACATATAGATATAAGCTTCAAGGTAATCCTCTTTCCCTAATCAATACTACCTCTATATATAACCAGTTTTAATCTCCCTTTATCTCTGGAAAGTTGAGTCCTTAAACAAAGATATCATGATACACTCAGGAAGAATCAAAATAACCTTCCTCACCCACATCAAGGATTTATAACCACCCTCCCATCCTTTTCTTTTGTCAGTATTTCTCTGTGTTTGTTGTTTGTTTCTGTTCTGGCATTATATAAATCTTAAACTTGGGGTTCATTTTGGCTGGATTCTTTTTTTTTCTTGTCATTTACTTTTGTCAGTCTTTTTGTTTGTCCATTTTTGTTTGTATATCTTACAAATCTTACCTTTGGGGCCCATTCTGGCTGGGTCTTCTCTCTCTCTCTCTCTCTCTCTCTCTCTCTCTCTCTCTTTCCCTCTCTCTCTCTTTCTCTCTTTTTTCCTTTTTTCTTTCTTTTTGTTGGTGAATTCTAATTGCTCAGAAGCATTCCAGGGTGCACCTTGCTTTGATCACAGTTGATATATTCAGCTACACATCCTCTCAACCACCTCTCACCAAAATGAGTAGAAGGAGGAATGCCCAACAGAGGAAAAATTCAGAGACTGTGCCCTCTCCATCAGAGCTATTGGTTATGGACATAAATAGTACACTGGAAAGGGAATTCAGGCTAAAAATTATCCAGGCAATGGCTAAGTTGGAGAAAACCATTAATGACAACATGGAATTGATTAGGACAGAAGTGAAAGCTTCCTAGGAAGAAGTTAAAAATGTTATCAATGAGATACAATATAATCTAAGTTCTCTAACAGCTAGGATAACTGAGGCAAAAGATAGAATTAGTGATTTAGAGGACAAACCAATAGAGAAAAAGGATCAGGAGAGGCCTGGGACAAACAGCTTAGAAGCCATGAAAAAGAATTAGGGAAATAAATGACACCATGAGACATTCCAACATCAGATTTTTGAGATCCCTGAGGAAGAGGAGGAGAAAGAAATAAGACTAGAAGATATAGTTGAACAAATTCTCCATGAAAATTTTCCCAGTCTGGGGAATGGAACCAGTGTTCATGTCCTAGAAGCAGAAAGATCATCCCCCCAAGATCATAGAATCTGGAAAGACCTTGAGACACCTGATTATGAAACTGATAAATCATAATTTTAGACAGGAGCTCTTGAGAGCAGCTAGGGGGAAGAGATTCCTTACAAATAGGGGAAGGTCCATCAGAATAATGTCAGACCTGTCCACAGAAACCTGGCAAGCCAGAAAGGGCTGGCAAGACATATTCAGGGCACTAAATGAGACTAACATGCAACCAAGAATGTTATATCCAGCAAGGTTGACATGCAAAATGGATGGAGAGATAAAGAGCTTCCAAGACTGTCAAGGTTTAAAATAGTATGTGACCACCAAGCCAGCACTATAAGAAATATTAAGGGGGGTTCTATAAAAGAAGAAAGAACCTAAGAATTTCATAGAACAGAAATGTACAGAGACAAACTATAGAAACAAGGATTTCACAGACAACATGATGTCAATAAAAACATGTCTTTCAATAATCACTCTCAACGTGAACGGCCAAAACACTCCCATAAAATGGCACAAGGTTGCAGATTGGATAAAACGAAAGGACCCATCCATATGTTGTCTACAAGTGGCCCATTTGAACCTAAGGATACATCCAGACTGAAAGTGAAGGGATGGAGAAGCATCTTTCATGCCAATGGGCCTCAAAAGAAAGCTGGGGTAATGACCCTCATATCAGATAAATTAGATTTTAAACTAAAAACTGTAGTCAGAGATAAAGAAGGACACTACATCATTCTTAAAGGGTCACCAAGAAGATCTAACAATTGTAAATATTTATGCCCCCAATACAGGAGCATCCAACTACATAAGATAACTGTTAATCAATATAAAGAGTCACATTGATATGAATACATTAATACCAGGGGATCCTAACATACCACTCTCAGTAATAGACAGATTATCCAAGCAGAAAATCAATAAAGAAACAAGAGCATTGAATGACACATTGGACCAGATGGACCTCATAGATATATACAGAACATTCCACCCTAAAACAACAGAATACTCATTCTTCTCAAGTGCACATGGAACTTTCTCCAGAAGAGACCACATACTGGGTCACAAATCAGGGCTCAAGGATAACAAAAAATTGAGATTATTCCCTGCATATTCTCAGACCACAGTGCTTTGAAACTGGAACTCGATCACAAGAAAAAGTTTGGAAGGAATTCAAACACTTGGAAGCTAAAGACCATCTTGCTTAAGAATGTTTGGGTCAACCAGGAAATCAAAGAAGAACTTAAACAATTCATGGAAACCAATGAGAATGAACACAATTCGGTCCAAAACCTATGGGATATGACAAAGGCGGTCCTAAGGGGGAAATACATAGCCATCCAAGCCTCTCTCAAAAAAATTGAAAAAATCCAGAATACACCAGCTCTCTTTACACCTTAAAAATTGGAGAATCAACAACAAATTAAGCCAAC
Organism: Enhydra lutris kenyoni; assembly: GCF_002288905.1. Taxonomy (NCBI): domain Eukaryota; kingdom Metazoa; phylum Chordata; class Mammalia; order Carnivora; family Mustelidae; genus Enhydra; species Enhydra lutris. Next base: position 43,562,784 of record NW_019154088.1, on the reverse strand, counting down.
CCCAAACACAGGAAGGGAAATAACCAAGATTAGAGCAGAGATCAATGAGTTAGAAACTAGAGATGCAGTAGAATACATCAACGAAACTAGAAGCTGGTTTTTTGAAAGAATCAATAAGACTGATAAACCATTGGCCAAACTAATCCAAAAGAAAAGAGAGAGGACCCAAATTAATAAAATTATGAATGAAAAGGGAGAGATCATGACTAACACCAAAGAAATAGAAACAATCATCAGAAATTATTATCAACAGTTATATGTCAATAAGTTCAGCAACCTAGAAGAAATGGATGCATTCCTGGTAACCTATAAACTTCCAAAACTGAATCAGGAAGAAATTCACAACCTGAATAGATAATATCTAGTAATGAAATTGAAGCAGTGACCATAAACCTCCCAAAAACCAGATCTCAGGACCTGATGGATTCCCTGGAGAATTCTACCAAACATTCAAAGAAGAAATGATACCTATTCTCCAGAAGCTATTTCAAAAAATAGAAACAGAAGGAAAACTTCCAGATTCTTTTTATGAAGCCAGCATTACCTTGATCCTCAAACCAAGCAAAGACCCCACCAAAAAGGAGAATTTCAGACCAATATCCCTGATGAATATGGATGCCTAGATTCTCAACAAGATCCTACCTAAAAGGACCCAACAGTAAATTGAAAAGATTATCCACCATGACCAAGTGGGTTTTATCCCAGGGATACAAGGGTGGTTCAACATTTGCAAATCAATCAATGTGATAGAACAAGTCAATAAGAGAAGAGAGAAGATCCATATGGTCCTCTCCATTGATGCAAAAAGAGCATTTGACAAGATACAGCATCTGTTCCTGATTAAAACCCTTCAAAGTATAGGGATATAGGGAACATTCCTCAACTTCATAAAATCTATCTATGAAAAACCCACAACAAATATCATCCACAATGGGGAAAAGCTGACAGCCTTCCCTTTGAGATCAGGAACGTGACAAAGATGCCCACTCTCACCACTGTTGTTCAACATAGAACTAGAACTCCTAGCAACAGCAATCAGACAACAAAAAGAAATAAAAGGTATTCAAATTGGCAATGAAGAAGTCAAATTCTCTCTCTTCAGAGATGATGATACTTTACATGGAAAACCCTAAAGACTCTACCCCCAAACTACTAGAATTCATAAAGCAATTCTATAATGTGGCAGGATACAAAATCAATGTAGAGAAATCAGTTGCTTTCTTATACACTAACAATGAAAATATAGAACACTCATGAAAGAAATTGAAGAAGACACAAAAACATGGAAGACTATTCCATGCTCATGGCTCAGAAGAATAAACATTGTTAAAATGTCTATATTGCCTAGAGCAATCTATACTTTCAATGCCATCCTGATTAAAATTCCATGGGCATTTTCAAATAGCTGGAGCAAACAATCCTAAAATTTGTATGAAACCAGAAGGACCCCAAATTGCTAAGGAAATGTTGAGAAAGAAAAGCAAAACTAGGAGCATCACATGGCCTGATTTCAAGCTTTACTACAAAGCTATGATCACCAAGACAACATGGTACTGGCACAAAAACAGACTCATAGTCCAGTGGAACAGAGTAGAGAGCCCAGACATGGACCCTCAACTCTATGGTTAATCTTCAACAAATAATCTTCAACAACAACAAACAATACAAATAAATAATCTTCAACAAAACATGAACAAATATACAGTGGAAAAAAGACAATCTCTTCAATAAATGGTGCTGGGAAAATTTGACAGCTATGTGTAGAAGAATGAATCTCGACCATTCTCTTACACCATACACAAAGATAAACTCAAAATGGATAAAAGACCTCAATGTGAGGCAGGAATCTATCAAAATCCTAGAGGAGAACATTGGCAGTAATCTCTTCGACACCGGCCACAGCAACTTCTTTCAAGATATGTCTCCAAAGGCAAAGGAAACAAAAGTGAAAATGAACTTTTGGGACTTCCTCAAGATCAAAAGCTTCTGCACAGCAAAAGAAATAGTCAACAAAACAAAGAGGCAACACACAGAATGGGAGAATATATTCACACATGACACTACAGACAAATGGCTGATATGCAAGATATAAAGAACTCAAACTCAACACACACAAAACAGATAATCACATCAAAGAATGGGAAGAAGACATGAATAGACACTTCTCCAAAAAAGACATACAAATGGCTAACAGGCACATGAAAAAATGTTCATCATCATTAGCCATCAGGGAGATTAAAATCCAAACCACATTGAGGTACCACTTTACACCAGTTAGAATGGCCAAAATTAACAAGACAGTAAACCACATGTGTTGGAGAGGATGTGGAGAAAGGGGAACCCTCTTACAGTGTTGGTGGGGATGTAAGTTGGTGCAGCCTCTTTGGAAAACTGTGGAGATTCCTCAAAAATTAAAAATAGAGATACCCTATGGCCCTGCAATTGCACTACTGGGTATTTACCCCAACCATACTGATGTAGTGAAAAGAAGGGCCATCTGTATCCCAATGTTCATAGCAGCAGTGGCCACTGTCACCAAACTGTAGAAAGAACCAAGACGCCCTTCAATGGACGATTGGATAAAGAAGATATGGTCCATATATACAATGGAATATTATGCCTCCATCAGAAAGGATGAATACCCAACTTTTGTTCAACATGGATGGGACTGGAAGAGATTATGCTGAGTGAAAGAACTCAAGCAGAGAGAGTCAATTATCATATGGTTTCACTTGTGGAGCATAAGGAATAACACAGAGGACATTGGGAGATGGAGAGAAGTGAGTTGAGGGAAATCGGAGAAGGAGACAAACCATGAGAGACTGTTGACTCTGAGAAACAAACTGAGGATTTTGGAGGGGGGGTGGGGCATTGGGTGAGCCTGGTGGTGGGTATTATGGAGGGCATGTATTGCATGGAACATTGGGTGTGGTGCATAAACAATGAATTCTGGAACACTAAAAAGAAATAAAATTTAAAAATAATAAAAATTTAAAAAAGGTTTTATTTTATCTTCATCTATTTCTTCTCTGAGGCTTGTTTTGAAATCCATGTTTTTGATGTAGCATTTTATTCTCCCTCAAGAGTTTCTGTTAACATCTCTTGCAGGGACAAGCCCTCTTGAGATGAAGTCTCTCAGTTTTTCACTTATCTGACAAAGTCAATCTTTCTTCAGTTTTGAAGCATAATTTCAGTAGATATATACTTTGAGGTAGGTAATATTTTTGTTTCATTGCTTTAAATATTTCACTCCACTCTCTTCTTGTTTGCATGGCTTCTGAAGAGCAATCTAATACAAATATTTCTTGTTCCTCTATAGATAAGGTGTTATGTTCCTCTGAGTGCTCTCAAGACTTCTCTGTTTTTTGTTTATATAGTTTTTGTAAGATATGCCTAGGTGTAATTTTTGTTTTGTTTTCTTGGTATACATTCTTCTTGCTATTCTCTGAATTTCTTAGGTCAGTGATTTTATTGTCTATCATTAATTTTGGAAAGTTCTCAGACAATATTATTTCAAATATTCATTCTGCCCTTTTCTTTCTTGTTCATATTATATATTACATTTTTGGAATTTTGCCACTATTCCTTCATTTGTGTTCTATTTCCTTTTTTAATTCTTCTTTCTCTCTGCATTTCAGTTTGGGAAACTTCCTTAGACCTATCATTAACCTGATTTTTTCCCCCTCATTTGTATCAAGTATTCTAATGAGTTCATCAAAGACATTTTTCACTTGTTACATATATTTTTATTCTTACATTTTCCTTCCAATCCGTTCTGAGAATTTCAATTTCTCTGATTATATGATCTGTTCTTGTAGTTTATCTTTTTTTTCCCCCACTAAATCCCTTAATGCAACCATGGTTTTAAAATTTTTCTGTTAATTCTAACATTTGTGTCATATCTGAGCCTGATTTATGCTTGTTTTATCTGTTTTTTCTTGCCTTTCAGGGTACCTTTTTTGCTGAAAGCCAGACATATTATATTGGGCAATAAAAATTGGTTAAATATACCTATAATGTGAAGATTTATGTTATTTGGGTTAATAATTGGACTTTGGTTAATTTTTGAGTTGTAGGAGCCAGAAGTTTCAAGTTCTCTATTATTTTTCATTTTGTCTACTATCTTTGGGATTCCCTAATTATTCCTTCTCAGAAAAAGTGTTGGTCTCTCAGTTCTTTCAGATATAATTGGTTATTATACTGGAACCTTCTTGGTGTGGTTATGGGGAAAGGGGGCATTCTATAATTTTCCATTCAGATCTCAATCTTTTCATTGGCCTGTGTTTCTGGCGAGAAAACTTCACAAGTATTTCTTCTTATATAGCTTCCCCTCTCTCAGATGAAAGAGGGCTGGAATGAGATAAATGTTCTTCAACCCCACTGTGGGAAATGTTTCTGGTAATGTTTTTACCCCTGGAGATTGGATCTCTATTATGGAGAAGGTTCTGATTTATTTCACAAGGACTGTTTTTCCCTCTCCCTGCCAAAGCCATGGGGGATCTTTCTCAGATTTTTACCATGAAAATCTGGCAGGCTTTCTAGAAGTAAAGCCCATGAGAATTTGAGGACCCCCCCCCCTATAAAATTAGAAGTTTTTCGCTTTCAGGCTCAACTCAACCTCTCAACCTCCACCAATTCATCAAATCTCCACTTAAGTATTTTTTTAATGATTTTATTTATTTATCTGACAGATAGAGATCACAAGTAGGCAGAGAGACAGGCAGAGAGAGAGGAAGGGAAGGAGCCTCCTGCCGAGCAAAGAGCCCGATGCGGGGCTTGATCCCAGGACCCTGGAATCATGACCTGAGCCAAAAGCAGAAGCTTTAACCATTGAGCCACCCAGGAGCCCCTCAAAGCAGAGGCTTTAACCCATTGAGCCACCCAGGCGCCCCTCCACTTAAGTATTCTTAACAGTTTTTATCTACAGCTTCTTCTTTTCCAGGCAAGCAGATCTTCACTATGACTTTCTAGATTAATGGGTTACTCCAAATTTCTGATTGTCAGTTTACTGTACAAATTTGGTTCTCTGACAGGTCCAAAAAAATTGTTGAATTTTAGATGGTTCAGTTTTTGTTGTTGTTGTGCAGATAGTAGTGACCATTTCCAAGATTTTAACCTTTTGGAGCTAAACAGGAAGTCAATGTGTTTTGTTTTGGGTTACTAAGTTTGTGGTGGTTTGTTATATACCAGTAGGTAACTAATACAATGTTTCAGCCAAAATGAAAAATAGATATCACAAACCATATTCTTCCAGGCACCCAATCATTATGAAATAAAAAAGATACATAATCATTTAGACCCAAAAATCACATGGTATGGTACCATAATAAGACTCTCTGAACTGTTGTGCAGATAGTAGTGACAAGTCAAAAAGTCCACACATATTATCTTCTAGTGCTATCCCTTAATTTGAAAAATACCCAAATTTAGATTTAGGTTGCAAGCTGGCATTGCACCACAGTTCCTCACATATTGATAATGTAAAACCAGATAAAAGAATTGGAGGTTTATCACATACGTTCTTTTTTTTTTTTTAAAGATTTTATTTATTTGACAGAGAGAGATCACAAGTAGGCAGAGAGGCAGGTAGAGAAGAGAGGAAGGGAAGCAGGCTCCCTGCTGAGCAGAGAGCCCGATGCGGGGCTTGATCCCAGGACCCTGGGATCATGACCCGAGCCGAAGGCAGAGGCTTTAACCCACTGAGCCACCCAGGTGCCCCTATCACATACGATCTAATGGTCAGATCTACAGGCCTTTTTCTTAGTTTTCATTCCCTTTGTAATATTTGATAATTAACTTCCTTCTTGAAATACCCAACTCCCTCAGCTTATGTGCCCTTTTTGTCCATATTTTCCAGTCATTCTAACTTCTCACTGCAGCTGCATAACATCTAGACTTTACTGCTATAACTAGTCTACCTCTACTAATTGTGAACTTTTAAGTTTGGTATAGGCATACCTAGTTCTATTTTGCTTCTCTTTATTGTGTTTTGTAGATACTGTTTTGTTTTTTTTTTTTTAAATAAGTTGTTTGTGGCAGCACTGCCTCAATTAAATCTATTGACAATATTTTTTCCCAACAGCATTTTGTCATTTCATGTCTCTGTGTCACATTTTGGTAATTATTACAATATTTCAAATTTTTTTATTATGATATTTGTATGCTGACCTGTAATCAGTGATCTTTAATGTTGCTATTACAATTGTTTCAGGATGTCATCAACTGTGCTCATATAAGATGGTGACCTTAATAAATGTGTGTGTTCTGATTACTCTACCAACCAGCCATTCTCCCATCTCCTTCTATCTCTTGGGACTCCCTATTCCCTGAAACACAACAACATTAAAATTAGGCCAATTAATCACCCTACAATGGCCTCTAAGTGTTCAAGTGGAAGGAAGAGTTGCACATCTCTCACTTTAAATCAGAGATAGAAATAATTAAGCTTAGTGAGGAAGACAGGTTAAAAACTGAGATAAGCCAAAAGCTAGGCCTCTTGAGCCAAAAAAAGTTTGCCAAGTTGTGAATGCAAAGGAAATAGTTTTGAAATTAAGTGCTACTCCAGTGAACACATGAGTAATAAGAAAGTGAAACAGCTTTATTGCAAATATGAACAAAGTGTTAATGGTCTGGACAGAAGATCAAACCAGCCCCTAAACCAGAGCCTAATCCAGAGTAATACCCTACCTCTTTTCAATGCTATGAAGGCTGAGAGAAGTGAAGCAGCTTCAGAAGAAAAATCTGAAGCTAACAGAGATTGGTAGCAAGTTATCTAGAAGATCTGGCTAAGATAATAATGAAGGTGGCTACATTTAACAATAGATTTTCAACATAGATCAACAGTTTTATATTGGAAGAAGATGCCATTTAGGACCTTCATAGCTAGAGAGAAGTCATTTTCTGGCTTTAAATAACAGTCTGACACTTTTCTTAGGGGCTAATGCTAATAATGACTTTAAATTGAAGCCAATGCTCTTTTACCATTCCAAACATCCTAGAACTCTTCTGAATTATGCTAAATCTACTACTCTCCCTGTACTCTATAAATGGGACAAAAAGACTAAATTACAGCACATCTGTTTATAGCATTGTTTAGTGAATATTTTAAGCCCACTGTTGAGATCTACTGCTGTGAAAAAATACTTAAAAAAAAAAATGAACACTAATTGACAATGCACTTGGTTACTCAAAAGCTCTGATGGAGATGTATAACAAGATTAATGTTGTTTTCATGCCTACTAAACAATATTCATTCTTCAGCCCATAGATCAGTCATTTAAACTTGCAACTTTTACTATTTAAGAAATACATATTATAAAGCTATAGTTGCCGTAAAGAGTCATTCCTCTGATGGATCTATGCAAAGTAAATTGAAAATCTTCTAGAAAGGATTCACCATTCTAGATGCCATTAAGAACATTCATGAGTAAAGGGAAGAGTTCAATATGTCAACATGAACAGGAGCTTGGAAGAAATTGATTCCATCCCTTATGGATGACTTTGAGAGGTGCAAAACTGCAAAAGAACTAGAGTTAGAGCTAGAGTTAGAAATGGAGTCTGAAGGTGGGACTGAATTGCTCTAATCTCAGGATAAATGTGGAGAAGCTGAGAAATTGCTTCTTCTAGAAGAGCAAAGAAAGTGGTTTCTTGAGATGGAATTTGCCCTGGTGAAGATGCTGTGAAGATTGTTGAAATGACAACAAAGTATTTACATTATGACATAAATTTAGTTGATAAAGCAGCAACAAGCTTTAAGAGGATGGACCCTAATTTTAAAAGAATTTCTACTGTGGGTTAAAACTCTATCAAACAGCATTTTATGTTACAGAGAAATCATTCAGGAAAGGAAGAGTCAATTGATGCAGCAAACATTATTGTTTTATTTTAAGAAATTGCCACAGCCACTCCAATCTTCAGTAACCACCACCCTAATTAGTCATCAGCCATCAACATCAAGGCAAGAACCTCCACCAACAAAAAGACTACAAATTTCTGAAACCTCAGATGTTGGTTAGCATTTTTTAGTAATAAAGTATTTTTTAAGATATAACTATTTTTTTTAGATATAACACTATTTTACAGTGTTTTTAGGTATAACACTATTACACAGTTAACAGACCATAGTATAGGGTCAAAATAATTTTTATATGCACTGAGAAACTAAGTTCATCTGACTTACTTTTTCATGATATTTGCTTTGTTGTAATAGTCCCTTTATTGCAGTCGTCTGGAACTGAACCTGCAATATCTCTGAGTCATGCCTGTATAAAATATTATCACTTCTAAAATAAAAAATAGACTTCGATCTTTTTTTTTTTTTTTTAAAGATTTTATTTATCAGAGAGAGAGAGGGAGAGAGAGCAAGCACAGGCAGACAGAATGGCAGGCAGAGGCAGAGGGAGAAGCAGGCTCCCTGATGAGCAAGGAGCCCGATGTGGGACTCGATCCCAGGACGCTGGGATCATGACCTGAGCCGAAGGCAGCTGCTTAACCAACTGAGCCACCCAGGCGTCTCTAGACTTTGATCTTATTAACTCCTGGATACTCCCTCATTTTAGTTCCTTCCCAAAAGGCAAATGAATTTAGCTTTACTTTTAGAATTAAGGTTTTAGAAATTTTCCAATAATGCTTTAACTACTTATATTATCAATAGAATTACACATTCTTCTAAGAGGCTTAATAAAGCTCTAAATTGCAAAGTAAGCATCAATCTTCAAAATACCCCTAAGAGGTAGATAAAACTAAATGACAATAAGATCTCTTCCAAGGTTTAGATTTTTCAAAAAGGTAAGGCAGACTATTCATTTTTTTATAAATTTTTAAAAATTATTTTTATTAGCACATAATGTATTATTTGCCCCAGGGGTACAGGTTTATGCAATTCACAGCACTCACCATATCACATACCATCCCCAATGTACATAACCCAACCACCTCCACACCCTCCCTCCCCCAGGCTGTTCATTATTAAAAGCAATACTTCTCACATATCATCGCACAAGTTAACTCACTATATGAGTCCAGAAATTCTGGCAACATTTAATTGTTGGTAACTAGTTTGACTCTCATTTCAACAAAAAATCATTTTTGTCACATTAATCTGCCCTAAAATCTCCCATCCTCATACTTTCTTGAATCCTGTACATTAGGCTTAAGGTATACACATGATTTTTAATCTGGAGCTTCTTTTTTTAACCATGCCTAGCTCCTTTCTTTATATTCTCTATAGATAACATTTATTTTTGTTAGGTTCTAGTTCCTATATTAATGATCTGGCATCAAAGATTGACTGGTGGGGCACGTAGGTGGCTCAGTGGGTTAAAGCCTCTGCCTTCAGCTCAGGTCATGATCCCCAGGTCCTGGGATCAAGTCCTGCATCTGGCTCTCTGCTCAGTGGGAAGCCTGCTTCCTCCCCTCTCTCTCTGCCTGTCTCTCTGCCTACTTGTGATCTCTGTCAAATAAATAAATAAAATCTTTAAAAAAAAAAAAAAGATTGACTGGTTTTGACAGACATGTTGGGATAAACTACAAAGTGGCTAGAGACAAAACAGAATTTACAGCAAAAATTATTAGAGACAGGGGTGCCTGGGTGGCTCAATGGCTTAAAGCCTCTGCTTTCAGCTCAGGTCATGATTCCAGGGTCCTGGGATAGAACTCCACATTGGGCTCTTTGTTCAGCAGAGAGCCTGCTTCCCCTCTCTCTCTGCCTGCCTCTCTGCCTACTTGTGATCTCTATCAAATAAATAAATAAAATCTTTTTAAAAAAATTATTAGAGACAAAGAGGAGCATTCATAATGATCTAAAACTCAATACATCAGGAAAATATAAAAATTATAAGTGTATATTCACCTAATAACAAACATAAATGCAGTGAAAACTGATAAATCAATGCAACATTTAAGTTTGAGATTTCAAGACCACTCTCTGAATCACTGGTAAGACAACTACTGAGAACATTATAATTATATAGAAAACTTGAACAACATTATGAACATTTTCATCCTAACTGCAGAATTCACATTGTTTTAAACTGCACATGGATGCTTCTTTAGGATAAAACATATGTTAGGTCATAAAATACATCTTAATTTAAAAGAATTTGCACATGGGGCACCTGGGTGGCTCAGTGGTTAAGCCTCTGCCTTCGGCTCAGGTCATGATCTCAGGGTCCTGGGATTGAGCCCCGCATCAGGTTCTCTGTTCGGCAGGGAGCCTGCTTCCCCCTCTCTCTCTCTGCCTGCCTTTCTGACTACTTGTGATCTCTGTAAAATAAATAAAAATCTTTTAAAAAAATTATTAAAAAATTTTATTAAAAGAATTTGCACATAAAAAGTATGTCCTCTAACCACAACAGATTAAATTAGAAATCAGAAATTTTGGTGAGGATGCAAAGAAAGGGGAACACTCTTACACTGTTGGTGGGAATGCAAATTGGTGCAGCACTGTGGAAAACAGTATGGAGGTTCCTCAAAAAGTTAAAAATAGAACTACCTTATGATTCAGCAATAGCACTACTACACTAATAGGTATTTACCCAAAGGATACAAAAATATTGATATGAAGGGATACATGCATCCTGATGTTTACAGCAGTATAATCAACAATAGCCAAATTATGGTAAGTGCCCAAATATTCATCAACTGATGAATGGATAAAGAAGAGGTGAGAAATAGACAGATAGATATGGATATCTCTGTATATAGAATGGAATATATATGGGATATATATCTATAATGGAATATGTATATTGGGAATATATATATACACATAATGGAATATATATGTACATAATGGAGTATATATATATAAAAATAATGGAGTGTGTATATATGTGTGTGTGTAAATATATGTATAATGGGATATATATGCATAATGGAATATATATATAATGGAATATATATACATATAATGGAATATATACATATAATGGAATATATACATATAATGGAATATATATATGGAATATATATAATGGAATATATATATAAAGGAATATACATATATATAATGGAATATATATATAATGAAATATATACACATAAAATGGAATAGGTATATATATAAAATGTAATATGTATATAATGGAATATTACTTGTTCATAAAAAGGAATGATATCTTGCCTCTTACAATGACATGGATGGAGCTAAAAGAGTATTATGCTAAGAAAATAAGTCAGGCAGAGAAAGACAAATACCATATAATTTCATTAACATGTGGAATTAAAGAAACAAAATAGAACATAGAGAAAAAGAGAAAAAAAGAGGCAAATGAGAAAGCAGACCTTTTATTTTTGTTTGTTTTTGTTTTTTTATAAACATATAATATATTTTTATCCCCAGGGGTACAGGTCTGTGAATCACCAGGTTTACACACTTCACAGCACTCACCATAGCACATACCCTCCCCAATGTCCATAACCCCACCCCCCCAAGCCCCCTCCCCCCATCAACCCTCAGTTTGTTTTGTGAGAATAAGAGTCACTTATGGTTTGTCTCCCTCCCAATCCCATCTTGTTTCATTTACTCTTCTCCTACTCCCTTAACCCCCCATGTTGCATCTCCTCTCCCTCATATCAGGGGGATCATATGATAGTTGTCTTTCTCCGATTGACTTATTTCGCTAAGCATGATACCCTCTAGTTCCATCCACGTCGTCGCAAATGGCAAGATTTCATTTCTTTTGATGGCTGCATAGTATTCCATTGTGTATACATACCACATCTTCTTTATCCATTCATCTGTTGATGGACATCTAGGTTCTTTCCATAGTTTGGCTATTGTAGACATTGCTGCTATAAACATTCAGGAGCACGTGCCCCTTCAGATCACTACGTTTGTATCTTTAGGGTAAATACCCAGCAGTGCAATTGCTGGGTCATAGGGTAGTTCTATTTTCAACATTCTGAGGAACCTCCATGCTGTTTTCCAGAGTGGTTGCACCAGCTTGCATTCCCACCAACAGGGTAGGAGGGTTCCCCTTTCTCCACATCCTAGCCAGCATCTGTCATTTCCTGACTTGTTAATTTTAGCCGTTCTGACTGGTGTGAGGTGATATCTCATTGTGGTTTTGATTTGTATTTCCCTGGTGCCAAGTGATATGGAGCACTTTCTCATGTGTCTGTTGGCCATCTGGATGTCTTCTTTGCAGAAATGTCTGTTCATGTCTTCTGCCCATTTCTTGATTGCATTATTTGTTCTTTAGGTGTTGAGTTTGCTAAGTTCTTTATAGATTTTGGACACTAGCGGTTTATCCAATATGTTGTTTGCAAATATCTTCTCCCATTCTGTCAGTTGTCTTTTGGTTTTGTTAACTGTTTCCTTTGCTGTGCAAAAGCTTTTGATCTTGATAAAATCCCAATAGTTCAACTTTGCCCTTGCTTCCCTTGCCTTTGGCGATGTTCCTAAGAAGATGTTGCTGTGGCTGAGGTCGAAGAGGTTGCTGCCTGTGTTCTCCTCAAGGATTTTGATGGATTCCTTTCTCACATTGAGGTCCTTCATCCATTTTGAGTCTATTTTCGTGTGTGGTGTAAGGAAATGATCCAATTTCATTTTTCTGCATGTGGCCGTCCAATTTTCCCAACACCATTTATTGAAGAGGCTGTCCTTTTTCCATTGGATATTCTTTCCTGCTTTGTCAAAGATTAGTTGACCATAGAGTTGAGGGTCTATTTCTGGGCTCTCTATTCTGTTCCATTGATCTATGTGTCTGTTTTTGTGCCAGTACCATGCTGTCTTGATGATGACAGCTTTGTAATAGAGCTTGAAGTCCGGAATTGTGATGCCACCAACTTTGGCTTTCTTTTTCCATATTCCTTTGGCTACTCGAGGTCTTTTCTGGTTCCATATAAATTTTAGGATTATTTGTTCCATTTCTTTGAAAAAAATGGATGGTACTTTGATAGGAATTGCATTAAATGTGTAGATTGCTTTAGGTAGCATAGACATTTTCACAATATTTATTCTTCCAATCCAGGAGCATGGAACATTTTTCCATTTCTTTGTGTCTTCCTCAATTTCTTTCATGAGTACTTTATAGTTTTCTGTGTATAGATTCTTAGTCTCTTTGGTTAGGTTTATTCCTAGGTATCTTATGGTTTTGGGTGCAATTGTAAATGGGATTGACTCCTTAATTTCTCTTTTTTCTGTCTTGTTGGTGTAGAGAAATGCAACGGATTTCTGTGCATTGATTTTATATCCTGACACTTTACTGAATTCCTGTACAAGTTCTGGCAGTTTTGGAGTGGAGTCTTTTGGGTTTTCCACATATAGTATCATATCATCTGCGAAGAGTGATAGTTTGACTTCTTCTTTGCCGATTTGGATGCCTTTAATTTCCTTTTGTTGTCTGATTGCTGAGGCTAGGACTTCTAGTACTATGTTGAATAGCAGTGGTGATAACGGACATCCATGCCGTGTTCCTGACCTTAGCGGAAAAGCTTTCAGTTTTTCTCCATTGAGAATGATATTTGCGGTGGGTTTTTCATAGATGGCTTTGATAATATTGAGGTATGTGCCCTCTATCCCTACACTCTGAAGAGTTTTGATCAGGAAGGGATGCTGTACTTTGTCAAATGCTTTTTCAGCATCTATGGAGAGTATCATATGGTTCTGTTCTTTCTTTTACTAATGTATTGTATCACATTGAATGATTTGCGGATGTTGAACCAACCTTGCAGCCCTGGAATAAATCCCACGTCGTCGTGGTGAATAATCCTTGTAATGTACTGTTGGATCCTATTGGCTAGTATTTTGGTGAGAATTTTAGCATCCGTGTTCATCAAGGATATTGGTCTGTAATTCTCTTTTTTGACGGAATCCTTTTCTGGTTTTGGGATCAAGGTGATGCTGGTCTCAAAAAATGAGTTTGGAAGTTTTCCTTCCATTTCTATTTTTTTGAAACATTTTCAGGAGAATAGGAATTAATTCTTTTTTAAATGTTTGGTAGAATCCCCCTGGGAAGCCATCTGGCCCTGGGCTCTTGTTTGTTTTGGAGATATTTGATGACTGTTTCAATCTTCTTACTGGTTATGGGTCTGTTCAGGTTTTCTATTTCTTCTTGGTTCAGTTGTGATAGTTTATATGTCTCTAGGAATGCATCCATTTCTTCCAGATTGTCAAATTTGCTGGCATAGAATTGCTCATAATATGTTCTTCTAGTTGTTTGTATTTTTTGGGTCTTGGTTGTGATCTCTCCTCTTTCATTCATGATTTTATTTATTTGGGTCCTTTCTCTTTCTTTTTGATAAGTCTAGCCAGGGGTTTATCAATCTTATTAATTCTTTCAACAAACCAGCTCCTAGTTTCATTGATTTGTTCTATTTTTTTTTTTTTGTTTCTATTTCATTGATTTCTGGTCTGATCTTTATTATTTCTCTTCTCCTGCTGGGTTTAGGCTTTCTTTGTTGTTCTTTCTACAGCTCTCTTAGGTGTAGGATTAGGTTGTGTATTTGAGACCTTTCTTGTTTCTTGAGAAAGGCTTGTATAGCTATATATTTTCCTCTCAGGACTGCCGTTGCTGTGTTCCACAGATTTTGAACCATTGTGTTTTCATTATCATTTGTTTCCATGACTTTTTTTCAATTCTTTAATATCCTGGTTGACCCATTCATTCTTTAGTAGGATGCTCTTTAGTCTCCATGTATATGGGTTCTTTCCAAATTTCCTCTTGTGATTGAGTTCTAGCTTCAGAGCCTTGTGTTCTGAAAATATGCAGGGAATGATCCCAATCTTTTGATACCAGTTGAGACCTGTTTTATGGCCCAGGATGTGATCTATTCTCGAGAATATCCATGTGCACTAGAGAAGAATGTGTATTCTGTTGCCTTTGGGATGGATTATTCTGAATATATCTGTGATGTCCGTCTGGTCCAGTGTGTCATTTAGGGACTTTATTTCCTTGTTGATCTTTAACTTGGATGATCTGTCCATTTCAGTGAGGGCAGTGTTAAATTTTCCTACTATTATTATATTATTGTCGATGTGTTTCTTTGATTTTGTTATTAGTTGGTTTATATAGTTGGCTGCTCCCATGTTAGGGACATAGATATTTAAAATTGTTAGATCTTCTTGTTGGACAGACCCTTTGAGTAGGATATAGTGTTCTTCGTCATCTCTTATTATAGTCTTTGGCTTAAAATCTAATTGATCTGATATAAGGATTGTCACCCCAGCTTTCTTTTGATATCCATTAGCATAGTAAACTGTTTTCCGCCCCCTCACTTTAAATCTGGAGGTTTCTTTGGGTCTAAAATGACTTTCTTGCGGACAACATATTGATGGGTTTTGTTTTTTTATCCATTCTGAGACCCCGTGTCTTTTGATTGGGGCATTTAGCCCATTTACATTCAGAGTAACTATTGAGAGATATGAATTTAGTGCCATTGTATTTCCTGTAATGTGATTATTACTGTATATTGTTTCTGTTCCTTTCTGGTCTACAACTTCTTCTAATAGATCAAAATACACCCTAAATCTTGCACAGGGCTTTGTTATAGTCTGCAGCCTTAGCAAATTCTCTTCACTTTTTCTCTCTTTTTTTTTTTTTTAATTTCCAAAAAAGGATTTGATAAGATAAGTTGGTTGGGAGAATAAAACAAAAGAAAGTATATGTATACAAAAAATAAAGTTCAATACAATGAAGGATAAAATATGACTATAATAATGAAGGTGCTAAAAAGATTTTTTTTTAAATGAAAGGTATTGTTAATATAAACTAGTTAAAAAAACATTAAAAGAGGAAAGGGTAAAAGTTAAAAAAATGTAGCAGAAGAAAAAAATAGAATTAAAAAAATTAATTATCTTTGCAAGACTAAAGAATCATGGGGAGAAAGCCATGAATTCCGTTTTGCTTTCCCCTCCTCTGGAATTCCACTGTTCTCCTTTGTAATTGAACTTGGTCTTGGCTGGATTTCTTTTTGATCTTCTGGGGGAGGGGCCTGTTGTAGTGATTCTCAAGTGTCTTTGCCTGAGGCGGAACTGCACCACCCTTACCAAGGACCAGGCTAAGTAATCTGCTTGGGTTCACTTTCAGGAGCTTTTGTTCCCTGAACACTTTCTCTAGAGTTCCAGAGGATGGGAATGAAAATAGCAGCCTCCCAAGCTCTGGCCTGGAGTGTCTGAGAGCTCGGGGCCCCTCTCCTCAGTGCACCTTTGGAGAAAAGCGCTCAATCACTCTCATCTCCCTGGCCCATGGCCACTCTCCGAGTTCACCCAGGCTGTGACCAAGCTTCTCTGTCTCTGGCATACAGCCCCACCTAGAGTCTCCAAACCCTGATGATCCCTGAGCTCTTCCAGGAGGGTCTCCCTGGATCTTGTGAGGTCCCTGCTCATAGAGCAGTGGCCTGTGCCACAGATAATGATAAGGTAGCCCTGAGTTGAGAGCTTCTCTAGCCAGCTTCTCTGCTCTAATACCTGTGAGCTCTGTGACACTCAGACACCCCCAATCCTTCTGTGACCCCAAGAGACCTGAGGCCATGCTCTTCCCACATGGGCTTCACCCTGGCTTAGCCTCTGGAGTGATGTCCCTCAGTGGAGCAGACTTTTAAAAGTTCTGATTTTGTGCTCCATTGCTCTGCCACTTGCCGGGAGCTGGCCCCTCACCCTGTGGTCTATCTTCCCATCGCTTTAGATTCACTTCTCCACCAGTCCTACCTTTCAGAAAGTGGTCGATTTTCTGTTTCTAGAATTGCTGCTCTTCTCTTCAATGTCCTGTTGAATTTGTAGGTGTTCAGAATGGTTTGATAAGCTATCTAGCTGATCTCCTGCTACCTGATGTCATCTCAGCCTGCTACTTCTCTGCCATCTTGACTCCTCCCTCATCATGTGGTTTTTGACCTTTCTTCTATTAACATAGTGTATTACTTTAGTTGATTTTCAGTTATTAACTAACCTTGCCTTTGGGGGATAAATCCAACCTGGTTATTTGTATAGTAAGTTTTATGTTTTAGGATTTTATTTGCTTATATTTTGTTAAGGATATTTGCATCTATGTTTATGAGGAATATTTGTAGTTTTCTTGTGAAATCTTTCTCTGCCTTTGGCATCAAGGTAACAAACTATTAGAATGATTTACAAAATGTTCCCTCCTCTATTTTCTGGAAGATTTTGTGAGAACTGATACTATTTATCCTTTAAATATTTTTTAAAGATTTTATTTATTTATTAGAGAGAGAGAGAGGGAATACAAGCAGGGGGAGTGGAGGAAGGAGAAGCAGGGTTCCTGCTGGATAGGGAGCCCAATGTGGGCCTGGAATCCAGAACCCTGGGATCATGACCTGAGCCAAAGGCAGACACTTGCTTAAGGACTGGGCCAGCCAGGTGCCATATCCTTTAAATATTTGAAAGAATTTTCAGTGACCCTGGGCTCTTTGTGAGAAGTTTTACGATTACTAGTTTAATTTCTTTCTTATTATAGGTTTATCCACATTCCCAGTTTTTCTTAAGGTCAATTTGGTAACTTTTGCCTTTCTAAGAATTTGTCCATTTCATCTAAATTATCTAATTTGTTGGGATACAGTAATAAATAAAAGTCCCTTTTTGTCCCTTTTTATTTCTTTATAGTAATTACTAATGTCACTCCACTCACTCCTAATTTTGGTAATTTGTGTCTTCTCTTTTTTTGTTGTGTTTTTTTTTTGTTGTTTGTTTTATCAGTCTAGCTAAAGGTTTGTAAATTTTGTTAATCTTTCAAAGGGGCAGCACTTCTTTTCTTTGAAATCCTCTATTTTTGTATCTTCCTTATCATTGCTTTTTTTCTAATCTTTCATATTTCCTTTTTTTCTATTTTATTTTCTCATCTTATTCAAGTTTTTAAGGTGGAAACAGTTTATTGATTTGAGATCTTTTTGTGATCTAGGTATTAGAAATTATACATTTTCCAGTAAGTACTTTTCTAGCTGAAGTCAATCAATTTTGAAATTTGTCTTTTTTGTTTATTCACTCCAAAATATCTTCTGATTTTCTTTGTAACATCTCCTTTGACCCATGGGCTATTTGAAAATGCATTGTTTGATATGCAAATATTTCCAGATCGATTTCTGTTTTTTATTTTATTTCAAGTCTTAATTTAAATTTCAGCTAGTTAACATATAGTATAATATTAGTTTCAGGTATGGAATTTAGTGAATCATCACTTACATACAATACTCAGTGTTCATTGCAAGTGCCTTCCTTAATACTCTTCACCCATTTAGCCCATACCCCGCCCACCTCCCCTTCAGTAACCCTCAGTTTGTTCTTAGAGTTAAAAGGTCTGCTTTCGGGGAGGAGTCAAGATGGCAGAGAAGTAGCAGGCTGAGACTACTTCAGGTAGCGGGAGATCAGCTAGATAGCTTGTCTAAAGATTGCAAACACCTACAAATCCAATGGGAGATCGAAGAGAAGAAGAACAGCAATTCTAGAAATAGAAAATCAACCACTTTCTGAAAGGTAGGACTGGTGGAGTAGTGAATCCAAAGTGACAGGAAGATAGAACACGGGGGGGAGGGGCCTGCTCCTGGCAAGCAGCGGAGCAACGGAGCACAAAATCAGGACTTTTAAAAGTCTGTTCCGCTGAGGGACATCGCCCCAGAGGCTTAACTGGGGTGAAGCCCACACGGGGACAGCATGGCCTCAGGTCCCGCAGGGTCACAGAGGGATCGGGGGTGTCTGAGTGTCACAAAGCTTACAAGTATTAGAACAGGGAAGCCGGCTACAGAGACAGACCCGAGGAGTGAGCTCTAAGCTCGGGGTTACCTTGAACC
>NW_019154088.1:43542734-43543643 GCF_002288905.1 Enhydra lutris kenyoni | reverse complement strand
AAGAGGCAAAGAATCTATACTCAGAAAACTACAAAGTACTCATGAAAGAAATTGAGGAATACACAAAGAAATGGAAAAATATTCCATGCTCATGATTAGAAGAACAAATGTGAAAATGTCTATGCTACCTAAAGCAATCTACACATTTAATGCAATCAGTCCCTATCAAAATCCCATCCATTTTTTCAAAGAAATGGAACAAATAATCCTAAAATTTATACGAAACCAGAAAAGACCTCGAATAGCTAGAGGAATACTGAAAAAGAAAGCCAGTGTCGGTGGCATCACAATTCCAGACTTCCAGACTTTACAAAGCTGTCCTCATCAAGACAGTATGGTACTCCCACAAAAACAGACACATAGATCAATGGAACAGAATAGAGAGCCCAGAAATAGACCCTCAATTCTATGGTCAACTAATCTTTGACAAAGCAGGAAAGAATGTCCAATGGAAAAAAGACAGCCTCTTCAACAAATGGTGGTGGGAAAATTGGACAGCCACATGCAGATAAATAAAACTGGACAATTTTCTTACACCACACATAAAAATAGACTCCAAATGGATGAAGGACCTCAATGTGAAAAAGGAATCCATCAAAATCCTTGAGGAAAACACCGGCAGCAACCTCTTCAACCTCAGCCACAGCAACTTCTTCCTAGAAACATCGCCAAATGCAAGGGAAGCAAGGGCAAAAATGAACTATTGGGACTTCATTAATATCAAAAGCTTTTGCACAGCAAAGGAAACAGTTAAAAAAACCAAAAGACAACTGACAGAATGGGAGAAGATATTTGCAAATGACATATCAGACAAAGAGCTAGTATCCAAAATCTATAAAGACCTTAACAAACTCAACACCCAAAGAACAAATAATCCAATCAAGAAATGGGCAGAGGACATGAACAGAT